>NC_142806.1:40786603-40924117 GCF_049724085.1 Artemia sp. Qi Xiang Cuo
CTCTACTGACAACCCCCATGCCTTCTCAAGACACATAAATATTTGGTCTCAAAAACATTTTCAGTAAATTCAAATGAATTTACTGAAAAAAAAAATGTGCATTGTCAGTTTAATATACATATGCTGATTTTTATTCCTTAAAATCTTAATTAACTTTTGATTTCTTACTGTTATAAAAGTGAAAACATTAAAAAAAAAAATCAGTTAAGTACAAATTATATTCTGGCTTTTAGAAATCATAGGGTTTAGAACCCTACTCAGATTAATTTCTGCTCGTTTTGAGTTTGACTTATTTTAATTTCTGTTTGTTTGGGTTTCATTTATTTATTGGTACTGATTTGTGGTAGTTGTATGCTTGGTAGATTATTTGATTCTAATTTTGTTCATTTTTGGTTTAATGGAGTTCTTTACGTTTTTTGGAAAACTCACTTTGTTCCAAAAGTTTTTTTTGATTTATTGCACTAAAAGACGATCATTGGAATAACAAACCATTGCATACATTGGACTTAGTTAGCTACTTGATTGTTTGAGGCTCGTCTCTTGCTATTTCAAAGAAATAGTAAGAGACTATTTATAATAAGACCTGCTTGTTATCATGAACTATATCGATCCATTATATATGTCTTATATTATTAAAGTAAAGAACGAATAGTAAAGGAATTTCAATATCAATAGATACATCAAAAGTTACCAGCCTGAAAAAATTTGCCTTATTTTCAAAAAAAGGGAAAAATACCCCCTAAAAGTCATAGAATCTTAATGAAAATCACACCATCAGATTCAGTGTATCATATTTGAAATCAGCATACAAATTCCATTCTTTTGATGTATCTATTGTAATCAAAATTCTTTTTTTTAAGCTTCGGTCACTTTTGAGACGAGTCGCACTTACTATGCAATTCGTTACCACGAACTGCTTGACTATCATACCAATAAAAATCACACAATTAACATTTAACATAACCAGACCGATCCCTCATATATTTTTTTAATGTATTAACGATTTTATTGTCATGTCTTATATGTAACTTATATATCATTAGTCTCCTATGGCACAATTGCGAACATACCTACTTGTGACGCTGAGATTAGGGTTCAGTTCCCTGTCGGGGAGAACTTTTAATATATTGAATTCAAAGCACTATCTTTTTAATTTTAAATAGATACCCGTTTTAATGACCTCTTAGTGTCCCTTTGGGTTTGAGTTCGCTCTTTACTATAAAATGTTTATTGTTAGACTTCGTTCTTTAAGATATTACTATACAGTTCGTTACCACGTACTGTTTGACTGACGAAACTTACATATTCTGCATTTATGATGAACCATATCGATGCTTTATATACCTTTACTGAAATCCTTACTGTATTACAAATAGGAAAAAACCTCTGGCCTTTTCTTAACTGGAATAGTAGGAGACGACCTGGCTACAACCTACGATCATGACATCATTGATCAATGTTTAACATGAAATTATAATCTTATTTTAATTACTATGCAGCAAAAAGAGGGTGAACCCTGCTACTATAATGGCACTGCGTGATATGTATTCGGGTCTTAAAGTTCGGTTGAAATTGCCTCCAGATAAATTTTCACCCCTATACCCCGTGAAAGGCTGATCCCGGTAAGAAAAGGAGCTAGAAAAGGTGCTGTAAAATCCCCAACATTATTCAACAATTACGTCCTGGATACTCAAGCACAATGCCCATCATTTATTTTGCAGGCTATAAACTTGTCGTTCATCTGTGTGGTTACATTCACTTGTCGTGAATGTGAGTCGCACGCTGCAACGGATTCCAGAGATTTTTGGAGTGCTGGCCGAGGGATATGCTAGGATTGGACTTGAATTTAATCCTGAAAAATCGGATTTTGTATTGTTTAATTGGTAAGATGAAACCCAAAATCTTAGCATCTCTCTTGACAGCACGCCAATCAAACTGTCTAACTACATAACCAACCTTGGACTCCCGATTGGCACTTCTATTAAACACACAAGTTAGCTTCTACTTTCACATCACTGTATATATAATAGGCAGTATGATCTGTCCCTATCTCACCTTTTATAAAAACCCGGACCGAGGTGCGAGTGCTCCAGAGAACGTAGAAACATAAGCGACATTAGATCTTTTCACGGGTAGACAAAGTCAGATTTCTCTTGAACGCGAAACTTGGCTTCAACGTTGGAACACTAAATTTTGAAGAAACTAATTTTAGATTAATATATGACAATACATATAAAAAAATCAGTAATTAGAAGTCCAATGTTATTATGATATGTTTTTAGGAATTAAAAGTAGGTTTCGAAGTCTCAAATTAGTTTCAAAAGCATTTTGAGAAAGTTTCTGCCAAAATACATGTTCCAGGGTAATTGGACCGCTGATGGCAGATCAAATGAGAGGAGCTGTTTGTACGCGCCGATATAAATATATGTATATATATAAATATATAAATATAAATATATATATATATATATATATATATATATATATATATATATATATATATATATATATATATATATATATATATATATATAAAATTAGTTCAGATATTTATAGGAATTAAAAGTAGGTTTCTAAGTCTCGAGTTAGTTTTAAAGTCATTTTGAGAAAGTTTCTGCCAAAATACGTGTTCCAGGTTAATTGGACCGCTAATCGCAGGTCAAATGAGAGGAGCTGTTTATACGGGCCGATATATATATATATATATATATATATATATATATATATATATATATATATATATATATATATATATATATATATATATATATATATATATATATATATATATATATATATATATATATATATATATATATATATATATATATATATATATATATATATATATATATAAAATTAGTTCAGATATTTATAGGAATTAAAAGTAGGTTTCTAAGTCTCGAGTTAGTTTTAAAGTCATTTTGAGAAAGTTTCTGCCAAAATACGTGTTCCAGGTTAATTGGACCGCTAATCGCAGGTCAAATGAGAGGAGCTGTTTATACGGGCCGATATATATATATATATATATATATATATATATATATATATATATATATATATATATATATATATATATATATATATATATATATATATATATATATATATATATATATATATATATATATAATGATTTATTTACCCACCATCTACAAACGATTATAGTGAGAAAGGAAAAATAAAAGGAAAAAACTAAACACACAAATAAAAAGAAACACTTAAGTTATTATTGGAGAAAAACGCCGTCTATTTAGTATTACTTTTATCACAGCTTCTCACGGATTCTCGACCATTCTTTGACAGGATTCATAATTCCAAATTTTTCAAGACGGGAATTTAAGTGCCGCTTGGGAATAAACAACAGAAACTTTGCGTATCCAAAATAGCTCTTATTAATTTTGTCTATGTCACTTTTGGCAAGTAGATGACCCGCACCGGCGAGGTAAATAACGCGAGGATGTCAAACTGAGCGATAAATATAAGCAAGTGATTTCCTGGAGTATCGCCTTCGATTTGGAACAACAGTACCGTAAGCACGTTTAATGGCGGTGGTTGTGTATCCAGATGGGGGAGGGGCGATAGGGAGATATTATATTTAAATGATAGTAATTTATGTCAAATTTATTTTTTGTAAGGCAGGGATGCCAAAAAGTTAATTATTTTTTAATTTAAAGCTGAGAAGGTACCCTCTCAAGGTGCATGGTATCCAGGGGGGGGGGTCAGGGAAGTATTATATTTACATGATAATATCTTGAATTTTTTTTTATTGAAAGCAGGGATGCGAAATCTTTTTTTTTAAATTTAAAGCAGAAACACTATCCTATCAAGATGGTATCCAGAGGGGGGGGGGCATAGGGAGTTATTATATTTGAGTGATAGTACTTCGATTTTTTTTATTGAGAGCAGGGATGCCAAAAAATTTTTTTTTTTTAATTTAAAGCAGACAGTATACTATGGAGGGGGTGTCCAGAGGGGGGGGGGGGTGCGGAAATATGATATTACGATGAAAATAATTTTAATTTTCTTATTAAAAGCAGACACAGTCCACACAGAGTGGATAAGTTGTTTTTTTTAATGACAATTATAGCCATATCCCGCAGTTAGAATATATTTCCAAGTTTGACTGAAGGTTGTTTTTTTTTCGACCAGTTGACCCCTAGATTTTTTGTCCCTCCACACTATCTTGAAAAATACCTTTTTTATACTAATACTTGGACTTTCATTAGTATACCTTACCCGTCACGCGTTGCCACGATCTTAAAAGAAAGGAAATTCAGTGAGAATACCCATAAGGAAAATTTTTACACGTTCACTGTCTTAGTTAAAACTTTCTAACGTCATAATGTTTTCATTTTAGTTTAATTATAATTGAGAAACATATTCGAATCATACAAGATTACGTTGAATTGCTATGCATGCTCTTCGAAAAGCTGTTCAATTTTCTGATATCGTCAATTATATAAATTCATTTAAGTTCGACCAAGCTAATTGGTTGAGACTGACACATTGATGGGAAGTTAACTTCCATTTTCCTTCCAGTACTGAGGTAGGTCATCCACATTTCGTCATTGGGAACTGATGCTTGATTATTTTTTAAGGTTAAATATTTAGTTATCCTATTCAAAATGATTACAAATGATTGTGGAAAAAATTGGCAGGACAGGTTGTTGTGTTTTTGTGTTTTACGTATATTTCTGCTTGCAATTGTATGTTCTTTTGTGCATTGTAAATGTTGTTTTATGTTTTATGTATGGTATATTTCGACAGTTGGATAATGTTTTGAAACATGAATCAACACATGTAAATTAAAGAAGGAAGAAGTCAAGCAAAAATACTCCGTACAAAATCTTCGTCCAACCCCTATGATAATTTAAAAATTAACAAGATTTTTGTGAGTTATACCAGATGTATTTTTTTAAATTTTTATTAAATCCAATTTTTAATGCAAGAAAGAATTTTTAGGAATCTCAAAGAGCAAAAAAAAACGACCGATATCAAAGTCGCCCATTTCAAATGTTTTTAAAGGTGACAAAGCAGATATAGGCAAAGGGCATTATGAAAAAATTAAGCTTCTAAGTTCAAACTTATATTAAAAGTTTTTACCCAGATAACTGACGAATATTTTGGTACGATATTTGAAGTTTTGTATACAGCAATGCTCAATGAAAAAACACTACTAATTTTGATAATTATTTATATTAAGAATATAGAGCTAATAGATACTTCAACTGTTATGCAAGGGTTCTGAAACACCACAGCCGTGTTCTTTCTACCAGATTTCTACTTCTCTTGATGAATAACAAAGAAGACCAGTTTCCAGCCAGCGACTTGTGAATTTTAGAACTCATGAATAGGCTTGAATATGTTGTAAATTTAAGCTGTGATTTGAGAAAGACTGATGAAAACCTTAATGTTTGCGGTCAACATTGATTGCGTCAGCGGCGCGCAACCGAAGTCTTACTGGCGGCGCAGCCCGGCACGCTTTTTTGGCCCGCCACCGCCGGTGTTCCCTCAACGGCGCGGCGCCGGGGTCTAATTTTAACTCTGACACAGCAGGGAGTGAATGATTTACAAGGGAGACACTATCGCTCTTAGCCGTGTTGAAAGCTAGAAACTCGCACTTTTCAATATTAATAAAAAGTCCGATTGACTGAAATTCGTTTTACAGTCTGTTTAAGTTGTCTTGCAAGTCTGTCTTCGATCTGCTGAAAAGAAGAACGTCATCGGCGTAAGCTATATAGGATAAGTCGGTACCAGGAAGTAGAAGAGAGGAAAAGATATGGTTCAGAATCTGATAATTGCATGTTTAAATATGACGGGACTAAGAGCACTGCCTTGCCTCGCGCCTCTTGCGACTTGAATTGTTTCTGAAACTGTATCTCTCCATTTGGCAGATACTGTTGAATTTGCGTACCAAAATTTTATAGTTTTGACGATACTCACACTTACGCCGCTGTGCAATGGAACGTCAAGAGATTGCATGTGACCAATACTATCAAACGCTTTCGATAAATCAACGGTACACACATAAAGAGGTGACTTTTTAATCTCCGAATCCAGTAGCACGTTTGCTAGTAATCTATGTGCCTAGTCAGCCAACCCCTTTTTGGAATTCAAGCTGGTTATCCCCAAAAATTCCGATATCTAGCTCGGGAAAAATAGTATATTCAAATATTTTACTCAAAACGCTCGATACACTGATAGCTCTGTAAGATTTATATTCACTGGTATTTATCCCTTTCTTTGCAATCGATGTTATAATTCCTTTTATGAAACTGTCGGGAACAATGCCCCTAGTGATGCACATTTGGAAAAGAAGTTGGAGATGAAAATAAAAGCTATAAGGTAAGTTTTTAAAGTGCATAATTGAAAGGTGGTCAGCGTCTATCCCGTTATTACCTTTAGACAGAGCTTTTCTTACGGCAGTTTTAACCTGTTTCAGGGATATAGCGACAACGCAATCCTGTCCTAAAAAACGTCCAAGCCAGGTTGTAACCTTTTCCTCATAATATTTGCTTATGGTAAGATTGTCGATCCCGTAAACTAACGTGTAATAGGAATTCCAATCATCCGTAGTCAGAGAAGAACTAGGTGAACTTCTATCAGTTCGGACTATATTTTGCCATGATGTCTTATTACCGGTGAAATGTTGTCCGATAATGCGGTATTTTTTCAGCTCAGCTTTATATTTCCGTTTATTTTTCCTTTTCAACCCAAAAACATTCCTATATACGGGTCTTCACCAAGCAATCCAAATGCTCAGCCATATTTTTGCTCGCTGCTTTGCTGTCTGAGGCTCAACAGACTTGGACAATCTCGGTTTTCTTTGCCAATCTTGACGCTCCTAGTAGGGACTGCTGTTAATTCGGCAATTTTCATGACATTAAGATTAATCATGGCAGATGCTTAAGGAAGACTGGAGCATAGTAATTAGAATGACACTTTGATGCAAGAAAGAATTGAAGAGACAGTGGCCAAATACAAATCACCATCGCATTTACTCCAATTCTTCTTCTGCACCCACCTTCTTGTCTTTTGAATATTAATGTTCTGTGATGGCTGTAGATGAAAAGATAGTCCAAGATGATCGCTAATTGTATAATCTGTGTATACTGTGACGGGGAGACAGGGAATGGATCTACACGACAGAATATGGTCAATATTGGATGTATATCCACTAGAATGGGTATATGTAAAATCGAGAGACTTTGGCCAGATTTGAAAGGAAGCATGTAAGCTATTTATAAAAATTTCAGAGTGGATATTGTCTTTTTCTGGGTAGCAGTTGAAATCACCAGCCATAACCCATTTTCTCCCACTATGATCGAGAGATTCCAGATGTCACCGAAGGGCGTCAGATGCTTTAGAAAACTTTGTCATTGAGATAGCATTATTACAATCAGTAGGCATATATACATTTATTAACTCAGTACCCATAGCAAAAACAGACAAAAAGTTATTGTTTTTAATTGACAACTTTGCTGATAATTCTTTCCTTGTATATGTTGCAAGGCCTCCAGACGGACGCCCTGCCGTCAACTTAGCAGGCTGTATGAACAGGTCATGCGATTTGGATCTATTTAAAAAATTTGAATTCAATCCAGAGATCATATGTTCCTGAATGAATAGCATATCGTATAGTTGAAGGAGATCATTTCATCCAGAGACTTTTCTTTATTGTAGCAACCGTTAATATTCAGGCGTAGAGCTTTTATAGAACTATTCATGAGTAACTCTTATTGTTCAAAATTTCTTTTAGTTTCTCACATTTTAGGCGGAAACAGACATGAGGTTCATTGCATGCGATACATTTGGGTTCTGAATTACATGGCGAATCCTTCCTACTGGTGTGAGGTCCGGAACATATAGCACTTCTGGGACTACTTCTTCAGCTTTCAACAAGGTGGTCGGAGCTTTGGCACCTAAAGTATCTTCGTGGGGCTTGCTTGTACTTGACCACTCGGAAAAAATCATATCGCAATTTAATTTCGCTAGAGATTGCCAAGTTCAATGACTGCCTATTCTTGAAAGTCAATTTGACAGTTTCGGTTTGGCCAAAGCGCAAGGCTTCCTCTATGAGGTCCGGTTTTTGTACTGCCAGTAACCTTGCACTGACATCAATAGAAAGACCTCGCATAACGCCAAATTGTTTTTCTTCTCTAAGTTTACATTTGATATTGTTTGGGCTATTGTTCAGTAATTTTGTAGAGAGAGCAATAGGGGCCTCCCTGCAAAAAGCTTTAGCTTTAACAATGTCACTAAATTTGAAATGTAATTTGTTGTTTCTTAACTGTTTGACCCCTTGTATCCCATCTTCGGACTGCATTTGACTAAATGCCAGTTGTCTGGACAAAGGGTACATGCCAGGAGCGTCTTCTATGATTACAGGGCAAGTTGGGGTTTCTCTCGTTTTAGGTATAGCAGTGGCTTTTGATGGTGTAAGGAGGCCTTAACTTTGTGTAATTTGGTAACTCAACTTTAGCAAAGCTTGAAATTCCCTTTCGCTTCAATAGATCAGAAATATGGCGACAATTTCAAACTAGCATGAATATGAAAATAACTTCACTTTGCGTAACTAGTCATAAATCTTGTAGTAACACTTCTTTGTCCAAGAATCGAACGACTTTTGAACCCGTAATAAATATTTGAAGACCTAATTTAGACCAGTTTTGGGTATAAAACAAAAAGGAATGAAAGGCTTGGAAATACTGTGAAAAAACTACTTTTTAACAAAAAGTTGTTGATTGGCTAAAAGAGCAGGGGAGGTCGGTAAACCGATCAAGTAGCAAAATAAATATAACTTGTAGATGAAAAATAATTCGGAGTACTTTGCCTCGGAACCAAAGAATATGAGGAAGTGTTTTCTTTGTCATTTAGGATAAAAAGCTACCATTGTCTGTCTACATTTCCCTTTGAGGATAAAATTGAGATAAAAAGTAAACTTCTGAAGGATTTCTGTCACATGGATATACCAGGCTAAGTAATAAATTTAATACGTATATAGGAGACATATACTAGTGCTGAAGTCAAAGCAAGACATTTTATTAAAATTTGGTAGCCTGTTATATCTGAGGCGTTGGTAACATCGGTACTAAGAATCCAAAGACAACTGATATTTATTACAAAAGGAAATAAAAGGAAAATATTCTAACTCTAATTATTTTGAATACTTCTAAACCTCTTCTATTGTGTGGGTCTGCTTGTTCAATCAACTAACGAGCAACTAACGCCCATCTCACGCCCACCATTTCCCCAAACACATCCAATCAAAATTTTGAGACAGTCATTTTTTTTTTAACGTAGTAGAAAGTTCTGGAAATTAGGTCTTTGAGGTAAGGATTGCCCTGGGGCATTTGAGGTAAGGATTCATGCCCTGGGGGCATATAAGGTGTTTATAGAAAATGTTGTCGTAGAAACTCAAAAAGGGCTCATTCGATAGGAAATTGAAAGGCCTAGTGCCCTTTTTAATTGTCGAAAGTGATTGGAAGGCTTGACATTTTTATAGTAAAGATCGATCTGGGTACAATGTATTACTTTTTTTCTTTTCTTTTTTTTTTGTTTAGACCAGGGCACTTCGTATTGAAAGAGTTGTCGTAGAACCTTCTAAAAGGGCTCATTCGATTGAAAATAGAAAGGGCTGATGCCCTTTTTAATAGAGGAAAGAGATTGGAGGGCAACTAATCCCCTTCCCATGCCCACCCTTCCATTTTCCCATGATGTTTAATGACTAAATGTTGCCTTAAGATTAAATCAAAATGTACTGTGTTAATGCTAATTCTCAATAAAGCATCTCAGCAGTATCCCAAGAACGACTGGCTACTTCTGCTCTTAAAATTTAAACACGTCAAAATAGCGTAAGTCTATCCAAGCTATCAAAGAAAGTAAACAGATTTTTTTGCAAATTGTATCAAGTTTTCAATTTCAGGTCAACTAGAGGAGGTACGAAACTAAATTAAACACTACTATTTGTGTCCTGATTTTTAAAAGGGTGTACGCTGTTAAAAATTGCTGAAAATTTTTCTTCACTATACAAATAGCAGGCCAAACTATAAAGACTTTAAAAAACGAAAAGATTTGAAGTATTATTCTCTTTTTTCCTGAAAAGACTATGTCAATATAAAACGAACAGAAATTAATTAAAAAAAACTTTTTCCACAAAATATGTTTTTCAAGGAAAAGTAACGAACTGTATTAATCAAAAATGAGCAAAAATAAAATCGAATAGCCTACCAAGCGTGAAACTACAACAAATCACCATGGACAAATAAATGAAACCCAAAATGAACAAAAATTACAATAAATAACCAAGTCAAACCCAAAAGGAGCAGAAATTAACATGAGTTGGGCTCAAAACCCCTATGCCTTCCCAAGCCCAGAACATAATTTGCACTTTACTGAAAAAAGCACAAATGAATGTACATTGTCAGTTTAATATACATATACTTATATTTAGTAATCAAAATGGTAATCTTATTTCATTTGTTAAAGTTATAAAAGTAAAAACATTTAAATTTTTTCAGTAAAGTGCAAATTATGTTCTGGCCTTGGGAAGGCATAGGAGTTTTGAGCCCAACTCATGTTAATTTCAGCTTGTTTTGTATTTGACTCGGTTATTTATTGTAATTTCTTTTCGTTTTCGGTTTCATTTATTTATCGATGCTGATCGGTTAAAGTTTCACGCTTGGTAGGTTATTTGATTTGATTTTTGCTCAGTTTCGGTTTAATGGAATTCTTTACTTTTCTTTGAAAAACTTATTTTATGAAAAAAGTTTTTCTTTTAATTTATTTAAAATAAAATACCAAGGGGAAGGTAATTTTCAAACTCTAGGAGCCAATTTTCTTTTTCGGGCACCCCAAGCAATTTTTAATCAATTTAAGGTTTCTTCCGCAATGATTCCAAGGCAAGTTCAGATTTCCTGAATATTCTTTGTCAAACAATGTCCAATGAATAAGTTAATATAGAAATACAGTCACTATTTAAATGTTAGAAATATGTCACAATATAACATTGCACAATCTGTGGTAATACCTTTACTTACCCTGGATGTTTTCTTAGACAGTGCCATTGCACTGCCCATGATTTTTGTTTCAGCTTTATATGGCCTGCTTATATCAATGCTATTTATCAATACAAATCAGACAGCCCAGAAACATATCAACTTAATAAAAGACTGCAGGTCAGCGTTGCCAACGCTTACAATTGTTCTATTTTAGGTACAATTTAGAGTTCCTGGTACAATACGGTAGATTTGAAAATGTTTTGGTACAATCCAAATTTTAACGTCGTTCATTTCTCGTGAAAGATGTTATTGGCGAAGTTGGTTTCGAAGATCTGTGTGAAATCATCGAGAAGCAGAACTTCTCGATAATAGTTGATGAAAGCACAGGCTTGTGTAACATAGAGCCTGGTTATAGTTATTCACCATCTTGATCTGAATGGTGTTGATCGAGGAACCTGTAAGACAGTTTTCCTGTAAGAGACTCCTTCTTGAGACTTACATAAATTCAGCAATGTGCAGCCGAAGATATTTACCGGGCCATAAACAAACTACTTTTTCAAGAAATTGGAGTTCGGAAGACAAACCTAATAGGATTTGCCAATCCTATTAAGGGCTTGTAAGGATTTTATAGAAAGCGATATTGTAGAAACTTCAAAAAGGGCTCATTCAATTGGAAGTTGAAAGGGCTAGTGCCCTCTTTAATAGTCGAAAGTGATTGAAGGGCAACTAACCCCCCTCTGACGCCCACCATTCCCCCAAACATATCCATTCAAAATTTTGTGATATCCATTTTGTTGAACGTAGTTGAAAGTTCTGGAAATTAGGTCTTTTAGGATGATAGCCTCCTCAGAGCCCTTAGTGCAAGGGTTGTAAGTTATGCCCTGGGGAATATAAGGTTTATACAGAAAGTTGTTGTAGGAATTTCAAAAAGGACTCATTTAATTGGAAATTGAAAGGGCTAGTGCCCTTTTAAGAGTCGACAGTGAATGGAGAGAAATGAACCCTCCTCTCGCGCCCACCATTTCCCCAAACACATTCAATCAAAGTTTTGATATAACCATTTTGTTCAACATAGTTGAAAGTTCTGGAAATTATGTATTTGAGGAGGACAAACCCCCAAGAGCCCCCAGGGCAAAGGTTGTAAGTTATGCCCTTGGGGGCATATCTGATTTTTATAGATAGCGTTGAACTTCGAAAGGGGTTCATTCAATTGAAAATTGAGAGGGCTAGTGCCCTTTTTAATAATCGAAAGTGAGTGGAGGGCAACTAAACCCCCTCTCACGCCCACCATTCCCCCAGACACATCCAAACAAAATTTTCAGATAGCCATTTTGTTGAACGTTGTTAAAAGTTCTGGAAATTAGGTCTTTGAGGATGACAATCCCCCGCCCCCAAGCCCTCAGGGGCAAGGGTTGTAAGTTATGCCCTGAGGGCATATAGGGTTTTTATTTAAAGTGTTGTCGCAGAAACTTCAAAAGAGCCCATTTGATTGGAAACTGAAAGGGCTAGTGCATTTTATAATTGTTGAAAGTGATTGGAGAGCAACTAACGCCCCTCTCACGCTCACCATTTCCCCAAACACATCCAATCAAAATTTTGAGACAGTCATTTTGTTTAACGTAGTAGAAAGTTCTGGAAATAAGGTCTTTGAAGGTGAAAACCCCCTCACAGCTCTTGGAGTAAGGATTGTAATTCATGCCCTGGGGGCATATAAGGTGTTTATAGATAGTGTTATTGTAGAAACTCAAAAAGGCTCAATCGACAGGAAATTGAAAGGGCTAGTGCCCTTTTTAATAGTCGAAAGGGATTGGAAGGCTTGACATTTTTATAGTAAAGATCAAGGCGGGTACAATGTATTACTTTTTTTCTTTTTTTTTTTGTTTAGGTCAGCGCACTTCGTATCGAAGAATTTGTCGTAGGACCTTCGAAAAGGGCTCATTCTATTGAAAATAGAAATGGCTTATGCCCTTTTTAACAGTCGAAAGAGATTAGAGGGCACTAATCCCCTTCCCACGCCCACCCTCCCATTTGCCCATGATGTTGAAAAACTAAATGTTGCCTTAAGATTAAATCAAAATGCACTGTGTTAATTCTAATTCTCAATAAGGCATCTCAGCAGTATCCCAAGAACGACTGGCTGCTTCTGCTCTTAAAGTTTAAACAAGTCATAATAGCGTAAGTCTATCCAAGCTATCAAAGAAAGTAAACAGATTTTTTTGCGAATTGTATCAAGTTTTCCATTTCAGTGAAAACTGAAATGGGGTGGGCGTGAGAGCAACTAACGCCCCTCTCACGCCCACCATTTCCCCAAACACATCCAATCAAAATTTTGAGATAGTCATTTTGTTTAACGGAGTAGAAAGTTCTGGAAATTAGGTCTTTGAGGGTGATTGCCCCCTCACAGCTCTTGGGGTAAGGACTGTAATTCATGCCCTGGGGACATATAAGGTGTTTATAGAAAGCGTTGTCGTAGAAACTCAAAAAGAACCCATTCGATAGGAAATTGAAAGGCCTAGTGCCCTTTTTAATTGTCGAAAGTGATTGGAAGGCTTGACATTTTTATAGTATAAGATCGAGCAGGGTACAGTGTATTACTTTTTTTCTTTTCTTTTTTTTTGTTTAGACCAGGGCACTTCGTATCGAAGGATTTGTCTTAAGAACTTCTAAAAGGGCTCATTTGATTGAAAATAGAAAGGGTTGATGCCCTTTTTAATAGTCAAAAGTGATTGGAGGGCAACTAATCCCCTTACCACGCCCCCCCTCCCAAATGCCCATGATGTTTAAAAACAAAATGTTGCCTTAAGATTAAATAAAAATGCACTGTGTTAATGCTAATTCTCAATAAGGCATTTCAGCAGTATCCCAAGAACGACTGGCTACTTATGCTCTTAAAATTTAAACAAGTCATAATAGCGTAAGTCTATCCAAGCTATCAAAGAAAGTAAACAGATTTTCTGCGAATTGTATCAAGTTTTCCATTTCAGGTCAACTAGAGGATGTACGAAACTAAATTGAACACTACTATTTCTGTCCAGATTTTTAAAAGGGTGTATGTTGTTAAACATTTCTGAAATTTTGTCTTCAGCATACAAATAGCAGGGCAAACCATAAAATCTTAAAAAAACGAAAAGATTTAAAGTGTTATTTTCTTTTTTCCCGAAAAGACTATGTCAATACAAAACGAACTGAAATTAACTAAAAAAAAACTTTTTCCACAAAATAAGCTTTTCAAAGAAAAGTAACGAATTGCATTAATCCAAAAATGAGCAAAAATACAATCAAATAACCTACCAAGCGTGAAACTACAACAAATCAGAATGGACAAATAAATGAAACCCAAAATGAACAAAAATTACAATAAATAACCAAGTCAAACCCAAAAGGAGCAGATATTAACATGAGTTGGGCTCAAAACCCCTATGCCTTTCCAAGCCCAGAACATAATTTCCACTTTACTGAAAAGAGTACAAATGAATGCGCATTGTCAGTTTAATATACATATACTTATATTTAGTAATCAAAATGGTAATCTTATTTGATTTATTAAAGTTATAAAAGTAAAAACATTTATATGTTTTTCAATAAAGTGCAAATTATGTTCTGGCCTTGGGAAGGGATAGGGGATTTGAGCCCAACTCATGTTAATTTCAGCTCGTTTTGTGTTTGACTTGGTTATTTATTGTAATTTCTTTTCGTTTTGGGTTTCATTTATTTGTCGATGCTGATCGGTTGTAGTTTCACGCTTGGTAGGGTATTTGATTTGATTTTTGCTCAGTTTCGGTTTAATAGAGTTCTTTACTTTTCTTTGAAAAACTTATTTTATGAAAAAAGTTTTTCTTTTAATTTATTTAAAATAAAAATACCAAGGAGAAGGTTATTTTCAAACTCTAGGAGCCAATTTTCTTTTTCAATTGGCACCCCAGGCAATTTTTAATCAATTTAAGGTTTCTTCCGCAATGATTCCAAGGCAAGTTCAGATTTCCTGAATATTCTTTGTCAAACAATGTCCAATGGATAAGTTAATATAGAAATATGGTCACTATTTAAATGTTGGAAATATGTCACAATATGACATTGCACAATCTGTGGTAATACCATTACTTACCCTGTATCTTTTCTTAGACAGCGCCATTGAACTGCCCATGATTTTTGTTTCAGCTTTATATGGCCTGCTTATATCGATGTTATTTATCAATACAAATCAGCTAGCCCAGAAACAGATCAACTTAATAAAAGACTGCAAGGCAGCATTGCCAACGCTTACAATTGTTCTATTTTAGGTACAATTTAGAGTTCCTGGTACAATACGGTACATTTGAAAATGTTTTGGTACAATCCAAATTTTAATGTCGTTCATATCTCGTGAAAGATGTTATTGGCAAATTTGATTTCGAAGATCTGTGTGAAATCATCAAGAAGCAGAACTTCTCGATAATAGTTGATGAAAGCACAGACTTGTGTAACAAAACGAGCTTGGTTATAGTTATTCACCATCTTGTTCTGAATGGTGTTGATCGAGGAACCTGTAAGACAGTTTTCCTGTAAGAGACTCCTTCTTGAGACTTATATAATTCAGCAATGTACAGCCGAAGATATTTACCGGGCCATAAACAAACTACTTTTTCAAGAAATTGGAGTTCGAAAGACAAACCTAATAGGATTTGCCGCAGACAATGCTTCGGTTATTATGGAAGAGCAAGGTGGTGTTTAAGCAAAGCCGTCAGAAAAATACTCAAGTTATTTTGTGCTTGGCTTTTCATTCTATTCTATTCAAATTTGTGCTAGTGCTGCTGGCAAACAATTGCCAAAAGAAATTTAAGATTTTTGTCAGGATGTATACGGCTATATGTCACAGCCCAAAATCAGCCAGTGAGATTTTAGAATTGCCTAAATCAATGGAATCGTCTCAAAGAATTGGAAACCACTCTTGAAAATGGTTCTGTATCCAAATTTGAAAAGTTGTGGAAGGGGATATGAAAAAGCTGGGGTACAAAAAGAAACAGCAGAAAAAATAACCTAGCACAAATGTTCCTCTTTTTCCTAATGTTACAGTTTTATTAACTTTGTAGGATTTAACCTGATTTCTTGTGCAATATTGTCGAAATAATTATGTTAAATTATTTTAGTTCTGATTAGTACAATCAACCAAGAACTTATGTAGAATGACCAGTGAATTATGTGGTCAACGCGTAACTCGACGGTGGGTAGCTTAGTCCGTTGACCTATGGGAATCTATGGTGTTAGCCACTTTCGTGCTGTGATTGCTGATATGTTTTTTTTGTAGCTTCTGGTGCTCGTTACTGGCTTTCTTACTTGATCCATTATTTGCCTTAATGCCCAAAATATCGAAAGAAAGGATTAATTCCTTTAATAAGCTCCGAGAACGCTTTCAGAGAATTTGCCTGAAATCTTCTTCTAAAATGCTTTTAGCGGTTTGGGACTGCTATTATATTAAGATGAGAAAGTCTGTAGAAGCCCTCTTCCTATTTCAAGCTATGAGGTTGCTACTGCCTTGGGTTTATTTTTCCTGCTCTTGCCCTAGAATTTTTCCTCAGTTTTCAGCGAAATCAATTAAACATAACTACCGGCGAGCGTCGCAAAGCGACACGAGCGGCGAATTTTAACCTACTGTTCAAAGAGTATGGGAAACTATATAGTTTCCCAAGCTATCAAAGAAAGTAAACAGATTTTTTTGCAAATTGTATCAAGTTTTCCATTTCAGTGAAAACTGAAATGGGGTGGGCGTGAGAGCACCTAACGCCCGTCTCACGCCCACCATTTCCCCGAACACATCCAATCAGAATTTTGAGATAGTCATTTTGTTTAACGGAGTGGAAAGTTCTGGAAATTAGGTCTTTGAGGGTGACAACCCCCTCACAGCTCTGGGGGTAAGGATTGTAATTCATGCCCTGGGGGCATATAAAGTGTTTATAGGAAGCGTTGTCGTAGAAACGCAAAAAGGTCTCATTCGGTAGGAAATTGAAAGGCCTAGTGCCTTTTTTAATTGTCGAAAGTGATTGGAAGGCTTGACATTTTTATAATGTATTACGGTAATTACTTGGCTAAAAAAAAAATAAATAAAAAATAAAAAAAGTTTCTTCCTACTTTAGTAACTGAAATGAATGAGCACTTGAACAAGGTCTAGACCCTACTCATCCATCCAGTTCCCCAGGACAAAACAGTATATCCAATCCGACAATCCGAAAATCAAGTCCAAATTGGAGCAAAATCAACATCAATAAGTATACGTCAATGTTCCGAAACCATAATCATAGCACTTTAAATCTACAAAAACTTTATATTCCCAAGGTGATCACAACATATCGGGGCTCATCAGATGAAAACTCATTGCCTAAATGGGTTTCGGCGCTTAAATTTCATTACCCAGGCAAAATGAGCGCGCCATGCCATAATCTGGCATACCCCAATGTAGTGACACCTATGGAATAATAATAAACAAAATCCAAAATATCCCAAAAATATAAAAACATATACCCTAGAAATTTTTTTTCAAGCATCCTTAACTAACGTTCAATTAACACTGAGACCCAAACCTTCAGCCAATTTAAATACAAATAGTTACATAGCACTAGCCATCCCCCCGGAACAATTTCACTTTCACTCAAATTCTAGGAATTAAATTCCAAATATCATACTTTAATCTTTACCACATGTGTGGCAACCAACTCTAAACTACCGGGAAGATAAACCAGATTCCTTCAACAGGTTACCGTAAAATATCATTCAAGATATCTTGATAACTTTTATTGTATTTATGGAAAAGCTGATTATACTGAAAACAAAGCTTTTTAAATTGCGAAGCAAGTTTATTGGCGGAAAAACCACTTACAATTAGCTTATTGCTAAGTAACATACATCTGTTTCTAAAATCGATGTAATTAGCACAAATTCTTGACTATCTAAATAGTTGGGAAAAATACAATGAATATGTTATATTCGAATGAATATTACTTTTTGGAAATGGAAAATTAACTATTTCAAAATTAAAATCATCTGTTTTATTATATATTTTAAAAACTATTGTATTAGTAGGGGCCACATTAATATCTAAATCTAGAAAATGGTCATATTTGCCATTCCCATTACTGGATTCCATCTTTAACTCTGGTGGATATATTTTACTTGAAATCTCTAAGAAATTTGAACAATTTATCACCAGAAGGTCATCTAAATATCTTTTATTATTTGAGAGCAAATACTTTATGTTACTTGGATTCTGTTTATCCATAATATAATCATATTCTAAATAATTTAAAAACAGGTCCGCTATAACTGGACTGGCATTACCCCTTTAGGAATTCCAATACTTTGATTATATAGATTACCATTAAATTTTATATAAGTATTAAATAGAAAAAATTCTAGTAGATTAAAAATCATATCTAGGCTATAACATCTTGAACTAAGTGGTACTATTAAAATAATTAGTCCATCTCGCCTTCTGATTATACGTATCAGTTTTAAAAACGGCAAATTAGACAAAAGAAAAGCTTTCTTAATAATCTTTTTTAAATTTATAAATACTAAATTAATGGGTAAATTTGTATATAATGTAGTGAAATATAACGAGTCCACTCTTTTGGCTGAAACTAAAGCAAGAGAGTCTATTAGTTGCAGCGAATTATTAACGCTCCAGTATGGATTAAACTAAGAAATTTTTTTAATTCCCGAGCAATATGCCTTAAATTTATTTTTGATTTCTCCTAAAATACAGGACAGGTCAGTAGCCGCAACTCTGGTCGGGCATCTTGCTGCACCCGCAATAAAGCGTGGTTTCGGGGGATTTTTATGAAATTTTGCCGTCCAATATAAAAACGGAAAATTTTTATCACTATCATTAGAATGCTAATTCTCAATAAGGCATTTCAGCAGTATCCCAAGAACGACTGGCTACTTCTGCTCTTAGAATTTTTACAAGTCATAATAGCGTAAGTCTATCCAAGCTATCAAAGAAAGTAAACAGATTTTTGCGAATTGTATCAAGTTTCCATTTCAGGTCAACTAGAGGATGTACGAAACTAAATTAAACACTACTATTTATGTCCAGATTTTTAAAAGGGTGTACGTTGTTAAAAATTGCTGAAAATTTTTCTTCAGCATACAAAAAGCAGGCCAAACTATAAAGTCTTAAAAAAACGAAAAGATTTAAAGTGTTATTTTCTTTTTTCCTGAAAAGACTATGTCAATACAAAACAAACAGAAATTAACTAAAAAAAACTTTTTCCACAAAATAAGCTTTTCAAAGAAAAATAACGAATTGCATTAATCAAAGAATGAGCAAAAATAAAATCAAATAACCTACAGAGAGTGAAACTACAACAAATCAGCATGGACAAATGAATGAAACTCTAAATGAACAGAAATTACAATAAATAACCAGTCAAACCCAAAAGGAGCAGAAATTAACATGAGTTGAGCTCAAAACCCCTATGCCTTTCCAAGCCCTGAACATAATTTCCACTTTACTGAAAAAAGTACAAATGAATGTGCATTGTCAGTTTAATATACATATACTTATATTTAGTAATCAAAATGGTGATCTTATTTGGTTTATTAAAGTTATAAAAGTAAAAACATTTATATTTTTCAATAAAGTGCAAATTATGTTCTGGCCTTGGGAAGGGATAGGAGATTTGAGCCCAACTCATGTTAATTTCAGCTCGTTCTGTGTTTGACTCGGTTATTTATTGTAATTTCTTTTCGTTTTGGGTTTCATTTATTTATCGATGCTGATCGGTTGTAGTTTCACACTTGGTAGGTTATTTGATTTGATTTTTGCTCAGTTTCGGTTTAATAGAGTTCTTTACTTTTCTTTGAAAAACTTATTTTATGAAAAATGTTTTTCTTTTAATTTATTTATAATAAAAATACCAAGGAGAAGGTTATTTTCAAACTCTAGGAGCCAATTTTCTTTTTCAGTTGGCACCCCAGGCAATTTTTAATCCATTTAAGGTTTCTTCCACAATGATTCCAAGGCAAGTTCAGATTTCCTGAATATTCTTTGTCAAACAATGTCCAATGGATAAGTTAATATAGAAATACGGTCACTATTTAAATGTTAGAAATATGTCACAATATGACAATGCACAATCTGTGGTAATACCATTACTTACCCTGTATCTTTTCTTAGACAACGCCATTGCACTGCCCATGATTTTTGTTTCAGCTTTATATGGCCTGCTTATATCGATGCTATTTATCAATATAAATTAGTGAGCCCAGAAACAGATCAACTTAAGAAAAGAATGCAGGTCAGCGTTGCCAACGCTTACAATTGTTCTATTTTAGGTACAATTTAGAGGTCCTGATACAATGCGGTTCATTTGAAAATTTTCTGGTACAATCCTAATTTTAACTTCCTTCACACCTCGTGAACGACGTTATTGATAAAGAGGGTTTTGAAGATCTTTGCGAAATCATCAAGAAGCAGAAATTCTCAATAGTATTTGATGAAATCACAGACATGAGCAACAAAAAGAGCCTGGTTATGGTTGTTCGCCATCTTTATCTGAATGGTGTTGATCGAGGAACCTGTAAGACAGTTTTCCTGTAAGAGACTCCTTCTTGAGAATTATATAAGTTTAGCGATGTACAGCCGAAGATATTTACCGGGCCATAAACAAACTACTTTTTCAAGAAATTGGAGTTCGAAAGACAAACCTAATAGGATTTGCCGCAGACAATGCTTCGGTTATTATGGAAGAGCAAGATGGTGTTTAAGCAAAGCTGTCAGAAAAATACTTAAGTTATTTTGTACTTGGCTGTTCATTCCATTCCATTCAAATTTGTGCTAGTGCTGCTGGCAAACAATTGCCGAAAGAAATTTAAAATTTTTGTCAGTATGTATACGGCTATATGTCACAGCCCAAACTAAGCCAGTGAGATTTTAGAATTGCAAAAGTCAATGGAATCGTCTGAAAGAATTGGGAACCACTCTTGAAAATGGTTCTGCATCCAATGTAGAAAAGTTGTGGAAGGGGATATGAAAAAGCTGGGGTACAAGAAGAAATAGCAGAAAAAATAACCTAGCACAAATGTTCCTCTTTTTCTTAATGTTACAGTTTTATTAACTATGTAGGATTTAACCTGATTTCTTGTGCAATATTGTCGAAATAATTATGTTAAATTATTTTAGTTCTAATTAGTAGAATCGACCAAGAACTTATGTAGAATGACCAGTGAATTATGTGGTCAACGCGTAACTCGACGGTGGGTAGCTTAGTCCGTTGACCTATGGGAATCTATGGTGTTAGCCACTTTCGTGGTGTGATTGCTGATATGCTTTTTTTGTAGCTTCTGGCGCTCGTTACTGGCTTTCTTACTTGATTCGTTATTCGCCTTAATACCCAAAATATCAAAAGAAAGGATTAATTCCTACAATAAGCTCCCAGAACGTTTTCAGAGAATTTGCCTGAAATCTTCTTTTAAAATGCTTTTAGCGGTTTGGGACTGCTATTATATTAAGATGAGAAAGTCTGTAGAAGCATTCTTCCTATTTCAAGCTATGAGGTTGCTACTACCTTTGGTTTATTTTTCCTGCTCTTGCCCTAGAACTTTTCCTCGGTTTTCAGTGAAATCAATTTAACATAACTACCGGCTAGCGTCGCAAAGTGACACGAGCGGCGAATTTGAACCTACTGTTCAAAGAGTATGGGAAACTATATAGTTTCCCATACCCTCACACGCCCATCTTTCCCCCAAACAGATCCAATCAAAATTTTTAGATAGCCACTTTATTCAACGTAGTTGAAAGTTGTGGAATTTAGGTCTTTAAGGATGACAACCCCCCCCCCTACCTCACAGCCCTTAGGGCAAGGGTTGTAAGTTTTGCCCTGGGGGCATATAAGGTTTTTATAGAAAGCGATGTAGTAGAAACTTCAAAAAGGGCTCATTCAATTGGAAGTTGAAAGGGCTAGTGCCTTCTTTAATAGTTGAACGTGACTGAAGGGCAACTAACCCCCCTCTCAAGCCCACCTTTTCCCCAAACACATCTAATCAAAATTTTTAGATATTCATTTTGTTGAACGTAGTCGAAAGATCTGGAAATTAGGTCTTTTAGGATGATAACCTCCTCAGAACCGTTAGTGCAAGGGTTATAAGTTATGCCCTGGGGGAATATAAGGTTTATACAGAAAGTTGTTGTAGGAATTTCAAAAAGGATTCATTTAATTGTAAATTGAAAGGGCTAGTGCCCTTTTAAGAGTCGATAGTGAATGGAGAGTAATGAAACCTCCTCTCACGCCCACCATTTCCCCAAACACATTTAATCAAAGTTTAGAGATAGCCATTTTGTTCAACGTGGTTGAAAGTTCTGGGAATTATGTATTTGAGGAAAATAAACCCCCTAGAGCCCCAAGGGCAAAGGTTGTAAGATATGCCCTGGGGCATATATGTTTTTTTTATAGATAGCGTTGAACTTAAGAAGGGGCTTAGTCAATTGGAAATTGAGAGGGCTAGTGCCCTTTTGAATAGTCGAAAGTGATTGGAGGGAAACTAACTCCCTTCTTACGCCCACCAGTCCCACAGACACATCCAATCCAAATTTTTAGATAACAATTTTTTTCAACGTAGTTAAAATTTATGGAAATTAGGTGTATGAGGATGACAATCCCCCCCTCAAGCCCTCAGGGCAAGGGTTGTAAGTTATGCCCTGGGGGCCTATAAGGTTTTTATTGAAAGCACTGTCGTAGAAACTTCAAAAGGGCCCATTTGATTGGAAATTGAAAGGGCTAGTGTATTTTTTAATACATTGAAAGTGATTGGAGAGCAACTAACGTCCCTCTCACGCTCACCATTTCCCCAAACACATCCAATCAAAATTTTGAGATTGCCATTTTGTTTAACGTAGCTGAAAGGTCTGGAAATTAGGTCTTTGAGGATGACAACCCCCCTCACAGCTCTTGGGGTAAGGGTTGTAATTCATGCCCTGGGGGCATACAAGGTGTTTATAGAAAAAGTTGTCGTAGAAAATCAAACAGGGCTCATTCGATTGGAAATTGAAAGGCCTAGTGCCCTTTTTAATAGTCAAAAGTGATTGGATGGCTTGACACTTTCAAACAGTTCGTGGTAACGAACTGTAAGTAAGGAGCGACCCGGCTCAATGGTAACCGAAACTCTAGAAAATGGATTTTTGATACCAATAGATACATCAAAAGAATCAGATTTCAAAGCTGATTTCAAATATATAATTTTAATCAAGTTTAGTGCTACCCATTAAAAGTGACGCACCTGAGAAAATTTGGCTGATTTTCGAAAAAAGAGGGAAAGACCCCCTAAAAGTTATAGAACCTTAATGAAAATCACACCATCAGATTCAGCGTATCAGATAACCCTACTTTAGAGGTTTCAAGCTCCTAACTGCAAAAAAGTGGAATTTTGTATTTTTTGCCAGAAGAAAGATCACGGACGCAAGTTTATTTGTTTTTTTGTTTTTTGTTGTTTTTTCCCCAGAGGTGATCTTATCGATCCAGTAGTCCTAGAATATCGTGGTAAGGCTCATTGGAACGGAAATTAAAAGTTCTAGTGCCCTTTTTAAGTGACCAAAAAAAATGGAGGGCAATTAGGCCCCCTCCCACGCTTATTTTTTTCCCAAAGTCACCCGATCAAAATTAAAAGTCATAAGATTGAGATAGCCATTTTGTTCAGCATGGTCGAAAATATGATAAATATGTCTTTTAGGATGACTTAATCCCCCGAAGTCCCCAGGGGGAGGGCTAAAAGTTATGAACCTTACCCAATGTTAACATATAATATTGGTTATTGGGAAGTATACAGAAGTTTTCAGGAGGGGTTTTTTCTGGTAGTGGGAGGGAAGGGTGGGTCGGGGGTTATGTTGGAGGATCTGTCCATGAAGGAAGTTTTCATGGGGGAAGGGAAATTGCCATGAAGGGGGCGCTGGACTTGCCAGCATTATTTATTGGTTGTTGGGAAGTATACAGACATTTTCAGGAAGGATTTTTTCTCTGGAGGGGGGGGGGGCTAGAGGAGGGGGTTACTCTGGAGAATCTTTCCATGGAGGATGTTTCTTTGGGGTAAGGGACATTTCTATGAAGGGGGCGCTGGATTTCCAAGCATTATTTAAAAAACGATCAGAAATTAAATAAAAAAAAACAAGTTTTTTCAACTGAAAGTAAGAAGCTACATTAGAACTTAAAACGAACAGAAATTATAACGTATGTGAGGGATTTCTCCCCCAAGTCAATACCTCGCTCTTTACGCTATAGTTTTTTTAGTGCTTTCAAAAGAGCTATTTATTCTAATTCAACGGCCTTTGTGATTCAGGGGTTTGTGAATCAATTTTTTTTTAACTTTTAAGGTAACGAGCGTGGTATTGACTAAGGGGAGAACCCACTCATATACGTAATAACATATACATAATAAAAAAACAATCAAAAAAACAAGTGATACGGCTCAATAGTAATCGAAACTTTTAAAAATGGAATTTTAATGTCAATAAATGTATCAAAAGAATGTGTTTATAATGCTGATTCTAAATATATAAATTTTATTAAGTTTAGTATTACTCATCAAAGGCTACGAGCCTGAGAAAATTTACCCGATTTTTTAAAGAGGGGAAAACATCCCCTACAAGTGAAAGAATTTGAATGAAAATCACACCGTCAGATTCAGCGTATCAGAAAACCCTATTACATAGGTTTCAAGCTCATATCTGCAAAAATCTGCAACTTTGCATTTTTTGCCAGAAGAAAAATATACGAATATACAAGTTAGTTACGTAAGTTAATTGGTAAAGACATCCATTTAGCAAAACAAAAGTAAAATTTTTATGCAAATTTTGTTGACTTATTCAATGACGGTGAGCCAAAATAAAAGATGCATTAACTAAAAAACGTTCAGAAATTAAATAAAAAAACAAGTTTTTTAAGCTGAAAGCAAGGAGCGACATTAAAACTTAAAATGAACAGAAATTATTCCGTATATGAAAGGGGCTGACCCCTCCTCAACGCCTCGCTCTTTACGCTAAAGTTTGACTCTGTCTCACAACTTTATTTTTTTTTTAAATAAAAAACTTTAGCGCAAAGAGCGAACCGTTGAGGAGGGGACAGCCCCTTTCATATACGGAATAATTTCTGTTCGTTTTAAGTTTTAATGTCGCTCTTTACTTTCAGTTTAAAAAACT
The DNA here is from genome assembly GCF_049724085.1 of Artemia sp. Qi Xiang Cuo. Taxonomy (NCBI): domain Eukaryota; kingdom Metazoa; phylum Arthropoda; class Branchiopoda; order Anostraca; family Artemiidae; genus Artemia; species Artemia sp. Qi Xiang Cuo. The sequence continues at coordinate 40,811,768 of NC_142806.1, forward strand.
TGTTTTTTTTTATTTAATTACAGTAAAGATCGAAGTGGTTATAATGTATTATTTTTTTTTGTTTTTTTTGTTTAGACCAGGGCACTTCATATCAAAGGATTTGTCGTAGGAACTTCGAAAAGGGCTCATTTGATTGAAAATAGAAAGGGTTGATGCCCTTTTTAATAGTCAAAAGTGATTGGAGGGCAACTAATCCCCCTCCCAAGCCCACTTTCCCGTTTGCTCATGTTTAAAAAGTAAATGTTGCCTTAAGATTAAATCAAAATACACTGTGTTAATGCTAATTTTCAATAAGGCATCTCAGCAGTACCCCAAGAACGACTGAGGGTATTATGTTCAAACCTTCAGGGCAACTTCTGCTCTTAAAGTTTAACCAAACAAAAATAGCGTAAGTGCATCCAAGCTATCAAAGAAAGTAAACAAATGTTTTGCGAATTGTATTAAGTTTTCCATTTCAGGTCAACTAGAGGAGGTGTGAAACTAAATTAAACACTACTATTTGTGTCCAGATTTTTTAAAAGGGTGTATCTTGCTAAAAATTGCTGAAAATTTTCTCCAGCATACAAATAGCAGGCCAAACTATAAAGTCTTAAAAAAAACTAAAAGATTTAAAGTATTATTTTCTTTTTTCCTGAAAAGATTATGTGAATATAAAACGAAGAGAAAATAATTAAAAAAACTTTTTCCACAACAAATGTTTTTCAAAGAAAAGTAACGAACTGCATTAAACAAAAATGAGCAAAAATAAAATCAAATAACCTACCAGGCGTGAAACTACGACAAAACAGCATCGATAAATAAATGAAACATAGTACGAACCGATATTACAATAAATATCCAAGTCAAACTCAAAACGAGCAGAAATTAACATGATTTGGGCTCAAAACTTTCAGTTTAAAAAACTTGTTTTTTTTTATTTAATTACAGTAAAGATCGATGTGGGTACAATGTATTACTTTTTTTTCTTTTTTTTGTTTAGACCAGGGCACTTCGTATCGAAGGATTTGTTGTAGGAACTTCGAAAAGGGCTCATTTGATTGAAAATAGAAAGGGTTGATGCCCTTTTTAATAGTCGAAAGTGATTGGAGGGCAACTAATCCCCCACCCAAGCCCACTTTCCCGTTTGCTTTTGTTTAAAAAGTAAATGTTGCCTTAAGATTAAATCAAAATACACTGTGTTAATGCTAATTTTCAATAAGGCATCTCAGCAGTACCCCATGAACGACTGAGGGTATTATGTTCAAACCTTCAGGGCAACTTCTGCTCTTAAAGTTTAACCAAACAAAAATAGCGTAAGTGTATCCAAGCTATCAAAGAAAGTAAACAAATTTTTTGGCGAATTGTATTAAGTTTTCCATTTCAGGTCAACTAGAGGAGGTGTGAAACTAAATTAAACACTACTATTTGTGTCCAGATTTTTTAAAAGGGTGTATCTTGCTAAAAATTGCTGAAAATTTTCTCCAGCATACAAATAGCAGGCCAATCTATAAAGTCTTAAAAAAACAGAAAGATTTAAAGTATTATTTTCTTTTTTCCTGAAAAGATTATGTGAATATAAAACGAAGAGAAAATAATTAAAAAAACTTTTTCCACAACAAATGTTTTTCAAAGAAAAGTAACGAACTGCATTAAACAAAAATGAGCAAAAATAAAATCAAATAACCTACCAAGCGTGAAACTACGACAAAACAGCATCGATAAATAAATGAAACATAGTACGAACCGATATTACAATAAATATCCAAGTCAAACTCAAAACGAGCAGAAATTAACATGATTTGGGCTCAAAACCCGTATGCCTTCCCAAGGCCAGAACATAATTTGCATTTTACTGGAAAAAATACAAATGAATGTGCATTGTCAGTTTAATATACATATACTGATATTTAGTAATCAAATGTTAATATTATTTGATTTATTGAAGTTATAAAAGTAAAAACATTTATATTTTTTCGGTAAAGTGCAAATTATGTTCTGGCCTTGGGAAGGCATAGGGGTTTTGAGCCCAGCTCATGTTAATTTCTGCTCGTTTCCAGTTTGACTCGGTTATTTAATGTAATTTCTGTTCGTTTTGGCTTTCATTTATTTATCGATGCTGATTTGTTGTAGTTTCACTTTAAGTAGGTTATTTTATTTTATTTTTGCTCATTTTCAGTTTGATGGAGTTTTTACTTTTCTTTGAAAGACTCATTTATTGGAATTTTTTTTTGTATTTATTTAAAATAAAAATACAAAGAGGAAGGTAATTTTTAACTCTAGGAGCCAATTTTCTTTTTCAATTGGCATCCCAGACAATTTTTAATCAATTTGAGGTTTCTTCCGCAATGATTCCAAGGCAAGTTCAGATTTCCTGAATATTCTTTGTCAAACAATGTCCAATGGATAAGTTAATATAGATATACGGTTACTATTTAAATGTTGGAAATATGTCACAATATAACATTGCACAATCTGTGGTATTACTTTTACTTATCCTGTATCTTTTCTTAGATAGCGCTATTGCACTGCCCATGATATTTTTTTTCTGCTTTATGTGGCCTGCGTATATCGAAACTATTTATCAATACAAATCAGAGAGCCCAGAAACAAATCAATTCAATAAAAAACTGCAGGCCAGCGTTGCCAACGCGTACATTTTTACTGTTTTTGGTACAATTTAGAGGTCCTGGTACGATGCGGTACATTTGAAAATGTTTTTGTACAATCCAAATTTTAACATCGTTCACATATCGTGAAAGATGTTATTGGCAATGTTGGTTTCGAAGATCTGTGCGAAATCATCAAGAAGTAGAACTTCTCGATAATAGCTGATGAAAGCACAGACTTGTGTAACAAAAAGAGACTGGTTATAGTTGTTCGCCATCTTGATCTGAATGGTGTTGATCCAAAAGACAGTTTTCCTGTAAGAGACTCCTTCTTGAGGCTTATATAAGTTCAGCAATCTACAGCCGAAGATATTTACCAGGCCATAAACAAACTACTTTTCCAAGAAATTGGAGTTCCAAAGACAAATCTAATAGGATTTGCCGCAGACAATGCTTTGGTTATTATGGGAGAGCACAGTGGTGTTTAAGCAAAGCTGTCAGAAGAATACTCAAGTTATTTTGTTCTTGGCTTTTCATTCCATTCCATTCAAATCTGTGCTTGTGCTGCTGGCAAACAATTGCCAAAATAAATTTTTGATTTTTGTCAGGATGTATGCGGCTATATGTTGCAGCCCAAAATAGGCCAGTGAGATTTTAGAATTGCAAAAGTCAATGGAATCGTCTCAAGGAATTGGAAACCACCCTTGAAAATGGTTGTGCATCCAATGTTGAAAAATTGTGGAAGGGGATATGAAAAAGCTGGACTACAAGAAGAAACAGCGGAAAAAATGACCTAGCACAAATGTTCCTCTTTTTTTTAATGTTACAGTTTTATTACCTTTGTGCGGTTTAACCTGATTTCTTGTGCAATATTGTCGAAATAATTATGTTAAATCATTTTAGTTCTGATTAGTAGAATCGACCAAGAACTTATGTAGAATGACCAGTGAATTATGTGGTCAACATATAACTCGACGGTGGGTAGCCTAGTCCGTTGACCTATGGGAATCTATGGTGTTAGCCACTTTCATGGCGTGATTGCTGATATGTTTTTTTTTGTAGCTTCTGGCGCTCGGTAGCTTCTTTCGTACTTTATCCATTATTCGCCTTAATTCCCAGAATTTCAAAAGAAAGGATTAATTCCTACAATCAGCTCCGAGAACGCTTTCAGAGAATTTGCATGAAATCTTTTTCTAAAATACTTTTAGCGGTTTGGGACTGCTATTATATTAAGATGAGAAAGTCTGTAGAAGCCCTCTTCCTATTTCAAGCTATGAGGTTGCTACTGCCTTGGGTTTATTTTTCCTGTTCTTACCCTAAAACTTTTCCTCAGTTTTCAGTGAAATCAATTTAACATAACCACCGGCTACCGTCACAAAGTGACATGAGCGGCGAATTTTAACCTACCTTTCAAAGAAAATGGGAAACTATATAGTTACCCATACGCTTTGCTACTGTTCAGATGGTACAAATTAATCTCTTGGGGTACAACTTTGGTCAGAAAACTAGTAAAATTTATCTCAAAGTGTTGGAAACGCTTCTGCGGGCCTTGAAAACAGGGCTTTGTCTATGGGATCCTTTTTTTCAAGATAAACATATGTGATTACAAGATTAAGCATAACTACCGGCTATTGTCACAAAGCAACACGAGCGGTGAATTTTAACCTACTGGTCAATGAGTATGGGAAACAATATGGTTTATCATAATCTTTGCTACTGTTTAGATGGTACAAATTAATCTCTTGTGGTACAACTTTGGTTGAAAAACAGGTACAATTTATCTCAAAGCATTGGCAACGCTTCTGCGGGCCTGAAAACGGGGCTTTGTCTAGGGGATCCTATTTTTCAAGATTAAAGAACTGGACACACATAGCTAATTTCGGGAACTGATTTCCAAATCAGCGCCAATTTTAAAAGAAATCAGCGTCGATTTGACCTTGGAAAATTTTCTAATTTTCGGCACCGATTTACATCATGATCATCACAAAAATATGGATAAATAAATAGTCAGCCACAGATGTCAGTGGTGAAAGACCCCGCTACTGAGCTGAGAACTAAGCTGAGATCAATCATGAAACTATTAATAAGCATCAGTTGACTATTTTTATCCGTGATTTTTGTTTTGAAAATGTCGCGCAATAAATTTTTTCTTTCAACAAATTTTTCTTACCGCTATCGTTTGTCCACTGATGCTGAAATCGGTTTCCGAAATCAGTTACGTGTGCCCACACCTTAACCTAAAACGAAGAAGTAGAATATAGACGTCTTTTCTTGGGAGTGCCAGTGAAAAAAGCCTGCTTGTATATTCCATAAAGGTTGCTTAAATTATTGAGTCTGTCAGTAAATATAGGATTTCTTCTAAAATTTAAACATATTTTCTATTCTGATAGGCTATGTCAAATTGCTTGCATTTTTTTCCTGAGTTGTGCTTTTCATTGCTGAACTAAGGCTGCAAGTTGTGATTGAAATTTAAATTCTTTGCTGTTCCTTATTGGACTGCAGAAAAATCAAAACAAATTGAACTAGGGGTTTGAATGTTTTTTTTTAATGTGTAATGAGTGATAGCGTAGGCATATTCAAGCTGTAGCTATCATAGGGCCATGACCACACAGGGCCCCACATTTCAGTTTAGGCATAACTTAAAAATTCAATGTCACATGAATACTCATGCTCTGCCATCTTAAAGGAGGGTAAATTTTGGTAAAGTTCTATCAAATCATATTATTGACTTATGCATAAAGTGAATAGGCCTATAGGCCTACCACTTGATGCCTTTTTTTATGATGATTACAAATATAATAATCATTTCTGTCAGAAATGAATTTCAACCCCCCTCCCTATATATGCCAATTCAGGGTATATATTTCTACATTAGGGGGGGGGGGGAAAAGTTTAAACTTACCTCCCATTTACATCAGAAACAAAATTTGCCCCCACCCCTCTAATGTAGAAATATATACCCTGAATTGGCATATATAGGGGGGGCTAAAATTCATTTCTGATAGAAATGATTAATAGCCTATATTTGTAATCAGCATAAAAAAAGGCATCAAATGGTGTATTCACTTTATTCCTAACTCAATAATATGATTTGGTAGAACTTTACCTAAATTTCTAGGTGGCCCTATAATTTAGCTAGGATGAAAGTGAAAACATCATTTGATGCTCTTTCATGATTCAATAATTGCTTCTTATGCAAATTGTATCTTAAGCCCTTAAAGGGGCCCAAAAGGTATTTCATTTTTGCAACCACACAAAGAAGTTATAGCCTAACCTGCAAAAAAGGCCTACTTTATTTTCAATTCATACCATTTTCCTACCATTCCAAGTTTTTCAATGCTATCAACATAAATGGCACTGAATTTTGCTATCCAAAACTTTGCTGTCAACAATTCAGGGTATATATTTGCACATTAGGGGGGTGAGGGAAGGGGTAAAGTTCATGGTAAATCTGCAGTGAGCCATATAATTTCACTAGGATAAAAGTCAAAACTTCATTTGATGCTTTTTTTATTCTCTTTCATAATTCATATAAAATGCCTTTGGGGCCCCTTTAAGAACTCAAGATGCAATTTGCAAAATAAGCAATTATTGAATTATGAAAGAGCATAAAAAAGGCATCAACTGATGTTTTTACCTTCATCCTAGCTAAATTATTGGGCCACCTAGAAATTGACCTTGAGGAGTATAGAAATGCCACACAGAACAATTGCTCATTCCATATAGCAAAAAATACCTAGGAATCACACCTAGAACCACAAATACACCCACGCATTAAGACATTAAGATTAAATAAATAGCATAAATGCAATTTCTAGGCCTATAATAATAGTCATTTAGACACTGCAAATTGACATCTCCCATCCTTTTTAACCTTACCCAAATATATAGCCCATATATATTTCTCGTGCATTTATTGATTCTCAATTTTGTTATATTGATTTAATTTATAGGTACACCGGTTTTAACAAAATTGATGCTAACACAGGTCTATAAGCCATATCTAAAATAAGAGAAAAATGTATTGTCTTTGAGGTCTGCAAATGACTTAAAATAGAATTTGCAATGGAAACAAGTGCCATATTTAGAATCACAATGAAATATTGATTTTAGAGGGGAATTTGTTTCTTAGTTATCTGAATATTCTGTTAATCAAAATACTTACCTTTTCTTCATTGGGTGAATTTGTGTTTACAACATAACTTAGCTAGGACAAAAGTGAATATATCACTTGATTCCTTTCTTTATGTTCTTTCATAATTCAATAGTTGCTTCTGTAGTCTAGGTGCCAGTAGACAAAATGACTTATTTTCAGGTTGTCATGACACATCTGTTTCACATAATCTGAAAGCAGTTTCTAGTCTTTTTAAACGCACTGATTTTGATTATACCCAGGAATAGGTACCTCTGAGTGGTGGTTGACCCTTAAAAATGACTTGAAAGATTAAAAAAAAAACTATCTCAAGAGTTTTATTTTCAGTATTTCAAGTTTGCAACTCTACCTGTTATAAGGTTCCTGCAAGGCATGGAATTTAAAGGACACAGTAGATAATTATCTAATAGGGAATTCTTGTGCTTTCTTGAAGATCAAGGTTCAAACCATAGAAAGCTGCTTGAAACCTACCCAAAAGGCAAAATGTACTTTTGCTATCCCTGCAGAAGAGCCAGAAGTAGGTAAAAAAGTTTTGTTGAATGTTGGTAAAATCCTGGGTCAACAACCAACATGCTAAAAAAATACTTCAGCATGAACTCCTCCAGTATTCCCTGGTATTATTTGAAGCCCAATCTGATGGATTCAGATTTGTCTGAATAAGTCTGATCTGATAAACTTGATAGAAGCATTTTCTTACTTAGAATTTAGGGCTTTGCCAGTTTTTTTATGTTGATTTGAAGTTTTCATATATTCTGGAGTTTATGCCAGTCTTAAGGACTATGACTCCATCAAGGAATCAAACGTTATCAGATTTTTTTTAAGAAGATTGATGAGTAATATTTTTAGTCTGCTCCCAGAAAATCTATGCAGACTGCATATGGTTTCTGATGAGTATGATGGAATTTATGGAATCAAGGATCCAACTGACTCACCAGTGTGCTTAAAGACAGAAGTGGTTGCTATAGTCAAGGAGGGTGAGCAAAATTTGTCCATCAGTACAATATATAGTGAAAGCATCAAACTTAGTTATTCCTGGCAGTCAATTCTCAGAAGTTTTTTCGCCAAAGCTGACTTAGTGGGTTTTATTCATGAGTTTTGGTCTAATTTTGGTAGTGTAAATAGGAATTTTAACATAATACTAGCTGGAGGTTCCCCTGATTGTTGAAATGTTGGGATATTGCCCAGAGGAGGATACATGGAACATTTTTTCTTTTTAGCCTTGAGCTTGGGAGCACACACAAAGATGTAGACATTTGTATTGCAGTCTATATTGCCTCCAGCTTAAGAAAAGGAAGTTCTTCTGTAATTGTTCAGGCCAATGAAAGCAATTTTCTGGTGATACTTTTGCAACACTTGTCTATGCTTGTTAGCTACAGAAAGGTATAAAAAGAAGGAACTATTCCTCTAATTCCCTGACTGAATTTTTCCTGTGCATGAGCTGGCTTTTTCTCTTCCAAGGGACCTTGTTGAAAGTATTGGACTTCTGCACTGCCTTAGTGGCACTGATGCGACGAGCTTTATATATTCTGTGGGTAAGAAGACATTCGTTAAAGCAAGCTCTAAAATATAATATTATAATTGAAATGGTGGAAGTGGCAAAAAAAGGTCAAGATTGACCTTGTAAATATATTGAATTACATAAAGGAAGTGATGGGGGTGGTAAGAAAAGCAACAATAACAGCCTATGGAAAGAATCCTACAGACTTTAACTCCCTGAACAACTTACAAGCGCACTCATTTCATAAGGAAAAATCATTAAAAAAACTTCCACACACTAAAAACAGCTTTAAATACCACATCCTTAGAGTTGTATATCATTGGGGCATCATTTTGCAGTCTATAGAAAGTGAACTAATAGTTTTAGACCCCCTAAATTTTGGATGGGTATTCAGTGATGCTTTTGAGGCTATTCCTCTGAAAAATTCATTGTCACAATGGCCAATTTCTGTAAGCTCTATTGCCATTCACTGCAAATGTAAAAACATGTGAATTGGAAAGTGTTCCTGTCCAGGAATCTGCAAGTGTAACTAGCTTTGTGTTTGCATTGGGAAATGTGACCTTTCTTTAAGTGATAATGAGACAATGATTTTATAATAACTTTAAAAATATTGCTCCAAATGGTTCCCAGAACTGATTTAAATTATCCTTATTCTATGCCTATCTACTTGAGTTCTTCCCCATGATGGATGATAGACTATCTATCAACAAGTGAAATGAATCATTTTTATACAATTCTGAAAAACTTATGCCAAAACAAAGACTATCTGTCTTGGTTTTATTCTAACTAGCCATGGTTTGGCTCTCAAGTCTTCCACCAAGTTGATTGAATTAAAAAATAAATAGAATTAGCAATTTGAATTATCCTTACTCTATGCCTATCTACCTTAGTTCTGTCCTAGGATGGATGATAGACTATCCATCAATAAGTGAAATGAATCATTTGTATACAATTTTGAAAAGTTATGCCAGCTTTCCCTCTTGCAAAAGATAAAAACAGAATGTCAAGAATCAAAGTAAATAGATATATTTCTTGAGTGAAGTTCCCTTGGTTCTGAAATTTTAAACCAGATCAACATAAAAAATAGCTCACTTTGCCCAAAGAATCAATAGAACCACGTTTCCCTTCAAAGTTTTGTTGTCCTTGATAATCCCCTTAACTCTCCCAAGTAAAAATTTAACAAAGAACTGTCCATTATTACTTCAAAGTTTAAACTGGGTCCCTCAAGTTGTTACTTTTTCTTCCAGAGGTATTTTAGGTGTGTTATTTTGATAACCAGGATTATTATGATGTCTTTTGATTTGGCTCTATCCTTTTGTGCAAGTAATAATTCAGCATCTGCTTGCACCATTACAAAATTCCCTAAATTTTTCAATTTAATTCCTTAAATTATTATTTGGGTATTGCATTTATGCCATTTTGACAACTTGTATGTCCATCTGTTTTCCTTTTATGTAATTCATCCCACCCCTAACATTCCCTAAAAGTTTCAACTTGATATCCTTAGCTGTTTCCTGGAGTGTTGAAGATGGGCCATTTTGACAACCTGGATGGACATAGTGTCTTTTGATTCAATTCATCATCCCCTTAAGGTTCCCTGAAAGTTTAAAATTAATACTTTCAGATATTCCTGAGATACATGATTTTGATACACATAGTGTCTTTTGATCATGTTTGTCACCCTCTTCAAATTCCCTGAAAGTTTCAACTTAATACCCTTAACCATTACTAAAATATTACAGGGGTGTCATTTTGACAATCTGGATGTATGTAGTGTATTTATATTTAGTTCATTATTCCCTAAAAATTTCAAATTAATACTCTTTGTCATTTCTGAGATATTGCAGAAACAACCTCTTTATAACTGTTTGCACATGGCATCTTTAGTTCAACATTCCTTGAAAGTTTCAACTTAATATTGTTATCACTTTCAGACACCACCCCTCAAACATGACAGATCAAACATGCCCCTCTTTTCTATTTTAAAACCAGTTTTAAACAATGGGCAGCTTGCATAATTCATTCCCTATGCCCCATTGACTTAGGGGGTCATGTTATCCTTAGTGGCATATTTATTTGAGCTTCCAACTATTTTGAACAAAACTATCTTAAAATTTTGATTCAGTTTCATAGGATGAATTTTCAAATTTGGATGGAGCCAACAAATAAAAGATGACAAAAAAAAACATAAAAAGGTATAAAAATTAAAAGACAGGCAAAAGAATGCCAAAATTAAAATTATCAAAATGAAAAATCATTTGTTAGTCAATAATTAAACTGAGACTGGTCATTAGATGAAGATAAAACCAATAAAATTCTATAAAACAAAAAATGTAGATATAGCCTAGTCTTTTTAAAGGGACATTAAAAAAGGGGATGGGGGCATAAAAAGTGAACAAATTTAAAATTTGGGCAGCATCAATACCAACTACTAAAAGAAGGAAACTAGTGGGTTTTTTTCTCTTTTTTGTATTGAAGGGACAAAAATCTTTTATATCTAGAGGTGCATCATCAAATTGGAGACAAGGAAGGAGCAGGCTGGGAAACAGCCTGAGGAAAATGGAACCTGGGTGGAGAGTGTCTTTTTTGGAAAAATATGTTCTTGTGATGGTCTATTGTTGCATTTTTTTTATAAACAGAGCCACAACATGCCTTTCCTGTGCTCAAGCATATCTAACGTATTTTTCTTTTGAAGGAAAGAGTATAGGAGTAGAAGGCGAGGGTAAGGAGTGCTTCACCTTCTTTTGAAATTATTCACATGGCTCATCTTTTGTAAAGATTTCATTTATCTAACCTTTCCCTGGAGATGCCAGGGTGCAAAACTAGATAAACATATTCGAGTTGTGGCTAGACAAAGGAAGTATAAATCCTTAAAGAATTGGGAATGGGAAATTTATTTAGAAGCTTAAGAAGGGAGACAGATAAATTAGCTTTACAGATGGTGTTTTAATATTGATACCCTACTTTGAATTAGAAGAAATTGTGATGCTAAGTAATTTAATAGAAGACATTGTAATTTCACAAGGGATAGGATTAAGAAAACATGGTGAGGATTTAATGAAATAAATTGGCATTATCATTGATTTAGAGGGGTTTACTCTCATGTCCAATGTCAAGGCATCTTATGCAATGTCATTGAGGGTGTTAATAGGGTTGCTCATTAAATTTCAATAGTAAGTTTCAATGATCTTATTGTTATTGACCAATTTCTATTTGTAAGGAAATTCCTTAGCCAGGCTGTTAATCTTGAAAGAGAAAAGAAGGAGGCCTAGGACAGTACCTTGGAGCACTCCATTGTGGAAAGGGAGAGAATTGGAATAATGATTCAGATATTTAACTGCTTGTGATCTAATTGATAAGAAGGATGTAACCAATTTCACTAGGGGAGAATTCAGTGACAATTTTTTGACAAATTTATTGTGATTAACAAGATCACATGTTGTTTGGGGATCAATGAAGATTGAATTAAACCAAGCATTAGGTTTTTCAAAAGTTCTTCCAATGGTATTCCCAACATGAACAAGATAACAGGTGAAGTGGATTTGAGGCTCCCAAAATGCCTCACGTTTGTAAGAGGTTGGATTTCATCCTTAAGTCAGTCTACAAGGATTCCTTCTTACAGTTTTCAGAATATAGGAGTGATGGAAATAGGGTGAGCACCTATTTCTAGAAAACCTACTAGCAGGTTTTCCATGTTTTTTAAGAGGGCTATGAAACCCTACTTCCCTGTTTTGGGAAATTGCCCAGAGTTGGTAATCTCATTGAAAAGAAGAGACAAGGGCATTGAAAGGTAATTGCTGAAGGCACTAATCAGGGGAAACGGGTATCTTGTGGGCAGAAACTTGTTTTATTAGTCTCCCTGTTCTCCTTACAGTCTCCAAAGGAGGAATAAAGGGTGAAGAATGGGGAAGGTCATTAATTAGTAACTGATGAGGCAATACTGGAAGGCTTTGGACAATGGAGGCAATGAACTTATAAAGGCTATTGGTGGTAACTTCAGGGGTTTTAGATTAGCTAAAAGGACACTAGATGGGGCTGGTTGACCTTAAATAACTTTCAACTACTAAAAAGTACAATAGACCTTTCGATTTCTTATGGAATAGGCCCTTTCTGAAATTTTTACTACCACTCGTTCCATACAATGTTGCTTGGTAAAAAAAAAAAAAACAACAAAAGAACATGGAAGCTGTAACACTGTACTTAGGCCATGGTATTGTGCTGTCTATAATTAAAGAAAGACAGCATAGCAAAGTGCTAGTTTCTGTCATTTTGTATGGGAAAACTGTTAAATTCCTAGAATTGGCTGAAAATCCTTAACCAATAAAAAGATTTACCTTGGCTGAAAACCCTTTATTCAAGGTTTATAGCCCCCCATCATGGTTGCATCTGTAGCTGCAACCATATGACCTTCTAGTGCCAAACAAAACTAAGACTTAATATGTTACTAATGTTACTTTATAACAATGAAACATTTACTCAATTTTGTAGAGCATTTACTAAACAGGTGAGTGGTAGGCTGCAGGATTTGATACTCCTTATCAGGAGCATCCCGAGCCTTATTTCGTTGGAGGGGGGATCTTCGTAAATTTTACCGAATCGCTACTTGATTTATGCCGGATTTTCTGCAGAAATCGAGAATTTTGCTAATTTTCTGCCGATTTCGCAAAATTTCAACCGAAGTTTTCGCCTTTGGTGAAATTTTCACCGATTCCCAAAAATTGGGGGGGGGGGTGACCCTCTCCGATCCCCCACCCCACGGGACTCCCCTGCCCTTTATATCCACATTTTTCTATAGAGAAGAATGTAGAATCAAAATTGAACCATGGGCATGTTACAGACTCGCCTATAATGAGGAAATTGCATGATAAATATACTAGTATTTGCTTGGGGGACATGCAATTTTGTCAAATTGGCTAGCAAAATTGGAAAAGGTGTAATGACACCCCTTTCTTCTGAGCCACTAAGTGTATTTCTTTACTGGGTAGTAAGGGCTCTCACAGAAGTGGGGAAATTGACCACTCTTATCCCCCTAAAGAACTAGAAATAAACAAAAAGCATTAACTTTTGTAATATTTATGGGAAAAGTTTATGCTTTAAATTTTTTTTTCAAACTCTCTTACAAAAATTGCTCTGTCTGCCCCCCCCCCAGATTGTTTCTAGAGGTTTTTTTACTGTGTAGCTCAGAAAGCAAGCAAATTTATGCAGTTCTGCATTTTTTTAAGACTTGCTTTTTTCTCTTACACACCTAATTTGATAAATATATTACGGTAGCTTTAATAACTCTCTTGATATTATCTGCAGAAGATTTGACACAATTTTGGGATTAAAATAAATGAGGTTTTATATGATTATTCATCGTTTTAATTTTTTAACTAGTGGATTTTCTGGTCAAGTTTTTTACCTACAGAAATTGTTTTGAATTGTAAAGTTTTATGTGAATCTGTATATTTTAATTTCTGAAGAACTGTGTTCTCCTGCTTAACAAAAAATTCCAAACACTTACCCAGAAGATACATGTGCCCCTTGCTCCCAAAACAGTCACAAACAAAATGAAGAGTTCAATGTTCTACACATGATAGTAGTTTAGCTACAAAGGAGGGTGGAGTGAGAAAAGGAACATAAACAAAAGCTACAAGTAATTCATGTTTTAATGAAAGTATTTATATACAACTTTGTCAATAAATTGAGGATATATTCTTGTTACAGGATTTATAACTTGACTCTTCCAAGTTCTAAAAAGCCAAGACCTGATGGACTGGAGTGGTTGGGATTTCTTCACTTTATTCAAAGGATAGGATAATTAGTACTCTTTCACATTTCTCTTTTTGGCTCTTTTGTCTTGTCTCACTGACCATTCCTTGTCACCACCATTCCTGGCCCCTCACTTGGCATTTATTTTCAGACCTTGACTTTTGGATTCCTTAATTCTTAATTTCTATGAGTCAGGGACTGCAACAGAATTTTTAAGATTAATACAATGTCTTTGTTATGTGGATGCTTGTCAAGCAAAATCGCCAGTGATGATGAAGAGGAAATACCTGTTGAGAAGAGCCAAATAAAAACAAAGCAATCTGTTGCTATTGCTGCTAATGCTGAAACAGATGTTGGTTTGAAAGTACCTGGAATGAGCACTGAAGCTGAAAAAAATGAGGTTTTTATTGACCAGCTAACAAAAGAAAATACCAAACTCATTGAGATTTCTAATTTTACAAATGTTTCTCATACTACTGAAATTCAAAGAGTATCAAATGGAATTAGTTCATTGGAAAAACTTCAAAGTCATAACATTCCTGAAATGAAAGAGATACTTCAATATGTACCTGATGGCATTGCCTTGTTACTAAGAGATCTTGAAATAGGTTAGGAATTTTTGTTTTGCTTTAAATGTTGATCAGTGGGCTGTACTGCCTGATTCAGATGTGGTAGACAATTGATTTGCTTGCTTTTTCAGTTTTCTGGTATGTAAGTTTCTTTCTTCCAGCTTTTCTGGTCTTGGTGATCTAACAACGGTGGTCTTTATAATTTCAGGTGAACCATTAAGTCTTTATATGCAAGCTACTTTAAAAGGTTAAATTTTTTTCAAATACAAGGAAAATGGGCAGGGAAGATTTAATATTGGAGAAACTTTGAAAAACTTTGACGTAAACCTCAATTTTTATTGCGTATCTTTCCCTTTCTTTGAGTCCGGTAACCTTTAGATAATCTTTTCTGAAGATAGCTGAAATAATCTGTTCAACTTCACAGTTGTTCATAAACATTGACAAATAGGATGCAGCTTGAGACATAGCTCAGGCTATGTGTTAAACTGATACCAATACAGTCCCAGAGCCCCTGAAAGGCTGGAGACTCTTCCTTTCTTACGTATCCCATTGACGACAAAGATAATTTTCAGATTGGTTCTGTATTTGGTGATACAGAAATCATATCAATCACCTTTTTTCTTTTATTACTTAATAAAAACTTAGTCCACAAAAGTAGTTTTTTAAAGAAAAGTAAAACGAAAAAAAAATAGTTAAAAAGAGAAAAACGAGGATTATTATTTATGACAAGAAAAGTAAAGAGCTACATTAAACCAAAGATGAGTAGAAATAAAACCAAATAGTTTTTTAAGCTAAAATCACTATAAATAAATAAATGAAACCCAGAACGAGAAGAAACTACAATAAATAATCAGGTCAAACTCAAAACGAGCAGAAAATACCACAAAGAGGAATAAGGTTGAGCTATATGTTTTTATTTCTCATATCATCAAAACAAGAAAAATGTTCAAAAACATTGGTTGAAAGTAGGCATAATCTCTGGGGTTCTTTAGGGCTGATGGAATTCTAACCCCCATCATGTTGCAACCTTAACCATAAACAAATGTTAATCAACCATCCCATTGCACATTCCCTGGAAGTTTCAATTTATTCCCTTAACCTATTCCCTTAAGTTGGAGCCGCAGTTGCAAGTAGTCACAGTCGCAAGTATTCGTAGTTCCAATTAGTCATAAACGCAAGCAGTAATAAACAGTCATTTTCGTAAATATTTGTAGTAGCACTAGTAGTAGTAGTAGCAGTAGTAGTTGTAGTAGCCCTAAAAGGTTCAATTTAATACCTTCAGCCATTCCTGAGATATTGTTGTAATGTCCCTTTGACAACCTGCATGCATATAGTGCGTTTTGATTTTGTTCAATGTACACCACAATATCCCCTGAAAGTTTCCCCTTAAAGCACTTTACCATTCTAGAAATATTGCAGATACGCCCTTGTAACATCCATGTTTAGTTAAACATCCCCACACCCCCCTTGATATGCCCTGAATGTTTCAACTTGATACATTTATCATAACGTGTTGCCTGGGTAATGCTGATACACCCCTTTGATAACCCACATGAACAAAGTGTATTTTTATTTAGTTCAACATCCCCTAAACATTCCCTGAAATTTTCACCTTATTACCCTTAGCTTGAGAAGTAGTAGTAGTGACAATAGTAATAATAGTAGTAGTCGTAGTAGTAGCTATAGAAGTAGTAGTAGTAGCATGCACATAGTGCCTTTTGATTAGTTCGGCATCCATTACAGTATGCCTGGTAATTTCAACTTAATACTCTAAGCTGTTCCTAAGACATTGCTGATACGCCCTTTTCACAACCTGAATGCACATAGTGTGTTTTGATTTAGTTCAACTTCTTTCAAAATTAACCTAAATTTTCACCTTAATACTCTTAGTAGTAGTAATAGCAGTAGTAGTATGCACGTATTGGCTTTTCCAGTTGAAATCCCCTTCATCATAGAAGTAGTGGTTGTAGTAGTAGTAGTAGTAGTAGTAGCAGTATCAGCTTGTCCTCCAATCACTTTTTATCCTTAAAAAAGGTACTAGAATCTTTAACTTTCGTTGTTTTTTCTAGCTGAAAGTAACCCTTGTTTATTGAACACCATGTATAGCCATGGTAGTCTCAGGGCGCATTTTCATAATTTTCTATTTTATTTTTAGTGATTTTTCTGAAATTTACTTGTTGCTGGTGGTAACCATGGGTGTGGCATAGGCTATAGTCAAAAGTTGAGATCTTATTACTTGGTTTTATGCTCTATTTAATAAATACGGATCTGTCAAAATATTTCAGATCTGAAACATTTAAAGATTTTACCTTTTCCAAGAGGTAAAAGTTACTTTTAAAAATGGTTTGGTTGCTGAATATTTGAAATTTGGCAATGACTTGGGGACTGTCCTTTGATCCTAGTTTCACGTTCTAAAGCCAAAGTATCAATCTCAAGGGTGCGAATATGGTCCATTCTTATCATTATTATTTTAAAAGTGTAAGTCTCAGGATTGCTATTTTGGACCAGCGCTCTTATTGAATTTCAGTACGCATGTGTATGTAATTGTATGGCAGGTATTTAAAACCTTAGCACCTGTCTCAAATTTGAACCAACAGTAGTGCAGAATCCTGATTTGTTGGGTTAAGTAAACGTAGTTTTTCTTAATTTTCTCTTCAAGTTGTTTACAGTTTTCAATGGGATGTCAGGGTTCAAATAGAATGAAAGCATCGCTTTTCATAGATGTACTAACTTTGACTAAAATTTGGGGTCTGATACCATGTGGGGTTACAGGGGGCCACGATAATAAGGGTGTATCATCAGTCTTGAAATCGATAGTTAATTTTTGTGGAGTGTAGCTAAGCAATGAGCTGCCATAGGCGGTTTTGAAGTAAAACAGTGTGGTGGAAAGTGGCTTGGCTGAAAGGTATAGTAATTCGGGTGTTTACCATGTGGCAGAGTGTGCTACCCCTCGTTTGTTCGTATATTGTAATTTATGTTCGTTTTTACTCTTGCTGCTTATAAGATACGTCTTTTCTAAAGTGCCATATTTCAAGGACAAAATACAATTTTTAAGATATTTCACACGCACATTAAAAAAAGTATTCATAAAGATAGTTAAAAAAAAAGAAACAAAAATAAATATTTAAGACATTCAAAGACACATCTGGTAATTTAGAATAACTGAATGGGGGAGAGGTTTTTTTTTCAAGTTTCTCAGTTTTGCTACCAAAAATCGTCAAGCATAAAAAGTGTGTATTTCTTTGCTGTCCAAATCGTGCACCTGCTAGGCCATCTAAAACCTGTGTAAATTATATCCGCTTATTAAAAGGAGACCAGATTTTTCTCTGCAAATCAAAATGCTTGCTTGTTCCTTCTCCATTTTGGCCCCTTTTCAAGCCGAGTGATATTTCTTAAATTCAAAGTTGATTTTATAAGCTCGTGAAGTTCCTTCTTTGCCCACCTCTTCGAGTTAGTGAGACCATTATATCGACATTTAGGTATCTTTGGTACATCTCCAATGAGATTACCGATGATTGTTCAGTATTGAAAATTATGTCTCGAATGTTCTTCGTTATGTTAGTATTGTCCTTGTCCGCCGGTTAGTTTGTTTGTTCTTATCATTTTTATTTTATACACCCGATCAGTAACGTTCATATCTCTCATAATGGGTAAAAAAGCTACACACATACATTTGCAAACAAATGGCAATCCATTATTTCCTGATTCTGATAGAGTATTTATAAATATTTCTGTAGGCTGAAAGGAAAGACAGCTCAACATACAAATTAGGCTACTGACTTGCAGGATTTCTTCTGTCACGTTTTTGTAATTTTAACTACGAATTTCGCAAATTTTCAAAAAGAACATTCCATTCAGCATTATTTAAGTGCTCCACTTTTACCTAGTTTCTTTTATCAAAAAAAGTTACGTGAAATAAAGATTTGTAGTATAATTCGCGTTCACGTTTCTTTAAGTATAACAAACGTTTCTTTCATGAAAATAATTCCATGCTTTGATAGTATATAAGTCAGCCTAATGGATTCGATTGAGACGTTGCCGCGTTAATGCACCATTCCAGTAAACCCTTTGAACTTGATCTTGAAATGGCGTGTTGTAATTCAGTTTCTGAAACTGATTGAAGTAGAACTCGTTTTTGACAAAATAAAAACGAAAAAAATCTTTATTTCAAGAGAAGTAACATACCTTCTTTTTGAAAATAAAACAGTGCCTAGATGCTTGAAATGTGTAGAAAAATAACGTTGGGATTCCAGAGTCAAAAAATAGAAACGATAATGCGTTATTTTCGCATCACAAGGTTACTGCATATAGCATTGTGAAAATTCGGACTTTATCTTAACTGAAATTATAAATTTAGAAAGGCTATTAAACAGAAATTAAACCATGTTTTAACGCTCTCATGATCTTTTCGAGGTCGATTGGTTTTCTAATAAAGATGTATGCTGAATACGCTTTGCTGTCACTAATTTGTCTTGGTACACTTAGATAACTGGGGTATGAAAACTTTGGCTCTGTATTTTTCACTTTCCGTCGCTCTGGAATGTACAGCGGTAGGTAAAGGTAAAAAAAAAAATGCAGAAGACTTCTTAGTACATACTTGGGGTGCTAATATTCATCTCATGGTCCTTCAGCCAGGAAGTACTACATGGGACTTCGGGCAACTATCCTGTTCTTTCGTGCACCCTTCCTGTTTATCTCCCCCGATTTTCTCCAAGTGCTAATCATGTGTATCGTCCAAATTAACGTGATTTACACGGTATACAGCAGTACCTTGAGTTAAAACGGTAATCGTGCATGAAGTTTGCGAATAATTTTTTTTCCATATAGGTAATACTCTCTTCCTGACAGCCATCATAACTATCTAAAGATTATTTGAACTCAACTTGGTTATTGGTTGTGTAATATGCTACGTGCTCTTAGATTTGTTTTACTATATTTTTAGTTAGTATACCCATTTTTTTAGATCCAGAGATGTCTGCAGACCTGACGAAATTAATTGGCCGTTTAGAAGCTGTTACTTGTCGATTAGAAAATATTGCATCTGTAACTGATATGACAAGTGCAAGTCAAGGTATTTTTTATTTACCTCTACCAGGGAGTTGGGGAAATTTATACCTCATTGAAAAACAAAGGATCCTCAGAAATATTTCGATTGGAAAATATCTAATCGAATGCCAAATATTAGTTTGTGTTATAAAAAAGTGTCTGGAATTCCAAGTTTTTGGCGTACTTGACCCCTTCCATCTTGTGTTGGCAAGCTAGCACATATCACTTTGTCTTTAGGATATTGAGTACGGCAATTCCGTACATGCTATAAAAAATGCTTTCTTTGGAGGCATTCAAAGGGCTCTACAGAAGCATTTGGACGTCCTCCATCTAGCCAATGCTTCTATTTCCCTCCTAGAGCTCCTTAAGAAGTCTATCCCCTTCTCATCTCTAAAAGATGTCTACCTCCTTGTTCGTCCTCTACTTGAATATGATTCCCCCTTTTGCACCCTGGTATTTCAAGATAGGACTTGGGTAAAATTGAATACATCTGAAAAAGAATTCTTTGATTTTTTTTTAATGATTATAGAAGTCCCATACTCCCTCCTACTAAAAGAGGAAGAGTTAGAAACCCGAGCTGGCAAAACAAAGTTGATATCCGCACTGATTGGGTAAGTCGGTGCCTAAATTTGGGCTGACTAAGGGTAGGAAAAAATTTAAGCAAGAAGAGCAAAAATGTAAGCTATTGTAAGGAAGTCAATACAAAAACAGGAGACAATGATTTATATATATTTATTTTTTTAAGGTATTGTATCTGAACTCATAGGGGAAAGCTACGAGAAGGGAGTTTTTATCGAAATTCAAATTTTCTGTCGAAACCGTGATTACTTCGTTCGCACAGATCCGCTTTGATCTGAACAGGGATTTGAACTCCGTGCGAATGCGACTGGCACTTAACAAGTGAAGTTTTACTTCCTTTAGCCCTCCGCGGCTCTGTCTTTCGAGATTTGATCTTGCGACATTTGAAAGAGTTTGAAGCAGAGAGAAATTTTAACTTAAGAACCGCGTGTGTCAACTTCTTAATCTGAAGTTAGACGTTTGATTAAATACTAAGCTTAGTCAATAGGTTTACTTCGATATAATCTCTTACAAAAGTAATGAGTTTCAGTTGACATATGTCAAATTGGTAATTTTACAGACAAGGTTTGATGCAGAAAATAAAATCGAATGACTTTCTGCGCCTGCAGCATGTATTTCCCAGCTGTACCCTACCCAGGGTCGTATCCAGGATTTTTTTCCCTGTGGGGAGGGGGGTACAAAAAAACCTTTTAACGAATCAAAATTTGCTATATTAATTTTTATTACGTGTTTACGAGTGTGCTCTGCTCTGAACTTAATATACTAGGGCCTTACGAAGTCAGGACTGATCGCACAGCCTGCCCATTAAACACTTCGTATAGCGAACTGTATGTAAGGAGTGACCAGGGCTAGTAGTAACTGAAACTATAAAAAAGGAGTTTCGATGAAAACATGTACATCAGAAGAATGGGCTCTTCATGGTGATACTAAACAATAAAAAAAAATCTAAGTTTAAAGTTACCGAGCAAAACTTAGAGCCTGAGAAAATTTGTTCGATTTTCGAAAAGGGGGGGAAACATCCCTGAAAAGGTGAGTGATACTGGGGAAAAGTAAAACCATCAAATTCAACTTATTAGAGAACCTTATTAAAAAGTTTTTTGGTGCCTTTTTATAAAAATGCAAAATTTTGTATTTTCTCCAAGATCGATGATCTTGGACCAAAAGCCGGCGAAAAAGCTAGCAAGTAAAAATTCTAACTCAGCCAATTGATCTGAAATTTTCAACAAACTGTATATTAATCTTCTCAGTTTCAGAGGCAGAAATGCCACACGCTGGTGCATTTGTTCCGCAAATTGCACGTAGTCCACACAACTTAAACGGTCAATGTGGACATTTGTTTTGAATTTCATTTAGCTAAGTCGGTTAATTTGAGACTTGATAAAATTCTGTACAGTGCTCTATAATTGTACATAAGCTATTATGGAGGATGGCAGGTGGATGTTTGTGTAGTTGGGGGAGTGTGCCTAAAGAGTCAAAAGATGCGTTTTATGCCCAAATATTTGAACTCCCCCTGGGGCTTCAAATAAATATAGAAGGAGGTTCAGGAGGGGAAATTGAAATTGATTTCTAGTCTCCAGTCAGTCCTTGGAATATTTTTGGACTAAGTCTGTATAATGGGTGCTGCGTGGCGATAGCTCCCCTCCTATTGCAGAAATAAATTGTTACATTAAAGATTACATTAGTATGCGTAGAAGCACAAAACGTTGAAAAGGTGGAGAAATTTGCGCCGAGATCTAAATGGGAATAAAGGTAATTTTCGTGTCTATATGTCCATATTTTAAGGTCGTTTTGTTTCCTGAGGCTTCTGGCCCCCCTCCCAGTGTCCATGGGGTGTATCTATGCAAAATAAGAAAATGATTTGTTCGAAGTAGTCAGCTTGAAAACCATGGAAATGATGACTATATATAATGTTTGTTGTTTCAGACTCCCCTCCCTCTTCCTGATAATTATTGAAGGGTTGCACTTTTATCAGATTAATTTAAAGAAATAAAGTTGTTCCGTGGGAAGTAAAGAGCGAAGTTGAAAATTAAAACGGACAAAATTATTGCTTCACAGCCTATTTAATATATTTTAATATAACTAGTACAAATAAACCAACTAATTATGTTTCCCTATGCTTTTATGATTATGCAAAACCAGCGCTTTACTGAAAACACAAAAAGTCAAGTATAAAAACAGGATTATTAATTTAAGAGTAAAAAGTGAGTATGGAGACTGACAACACTAAACGAATCTATAAAGCTTTTCATAGTCTTACACCAGTTGTGACAATAGTAAATTTCAGTATACAATTAAAATTATCTTAAAACCATAAGCGTAGAACTAAATATTTTTTAATAACCGAGAAGCAATTGAACAGCGTACAGAAATATTGGATTGATTTATCAAGCAGTATTTTGCTCTCACCAGCTATAATACCCATAGTGGGTAATATACAGTCTTAAATTGTAAGACCTGGGATTTAGTTATAATTGGCGGGCATTCCAAATAAAGTTTAATATGAACTATAAAAGTTCAATTATTTCTCTCTATATACCATGGGATTTTCAGTTTGGGTACGCATTTTAATTTCTGTCTATATTTGTAACGATGCCAATATATCCTTGATTTAAACTAGTGCACGAATTTAGCATGATATATCCTTTTAAGAACCAAAACGAGATCCAGTCATTGAACTGAGCCATTGTGCAGAAGTGATAACAAATTAAACATACAAAAAATAAGAAAATCCTAAAATGGATTGTTACTTTATCTTAAAAGAGATTGATCCTAAAAGGGATTGGTAATATTTTAATTCTATAAAAAGTGTCCTTTATTGGTTTGCTTTTACTGTACCAAAACTCCTATATTATTTTGTATTTTCAGTAAAGCGCTAGTTTTGTATAATCATAAAAGCATCGGGAAACATAATTAACTGATTAATTTGTACTAGTTATATTAATGTACATTAAATAGACTTTGAAGCAATAATTTTTGTCCGTTTTAAGTTTCAAGTTCACTCTTTACTTCCCTCGGAAAAACTTTGTTTTTTTAAATTAATCTTTATTTGTTTTTGATTAAAATTAAATGTAGAAACAATGCTGCCATTATATTTTTCATTTATATGGAATAATGTTAGCTTATTTTAAGGTTGAATGACACTTCTTAGTTTCAGTTAAAAAACTTATTTTTAATATAATTTATAATTATCATCCATCTAGGGGTGATAAGAGAGCTCTAAAAAATACTGCAAACAACCTTGACAACTAAGAAAAATTTTTAGTCTATAACATAAAGTTTATTATCCACACTTCACAACAAATTACAGGTTTTTTGGGAAAGTTTGTTTTTCAATGAACAAAAAGCTTTTTTTAGTTCGCCGACTCCGTTTGAAAAAGTCTTAATGAAGATAAGATCTTCTAAATTCTCAATTGATTATCCGAATGCAGGATAGTATCTTTACAACAGAGAGCCGTTTATACGTCAATTTTGAATTTTACACTTATTCGCTTTTTTATAAATTTGACTTGATAGCACATTACCACAAAGTGCCTTTCGGTTGTTTCCCCAAATTTTTTAAATGAAACAAGTGCTTTTTCCAATGAAATGACCAAAAAAAGGTTATTTCAAATCTAGGCAAGAGCAAAAACTAAGGGGGCAAGGACGTCCCTTCCCCTCAAATACCGCCGTTAGAACTAGCACACAGGCTTCATCACAGAGTGAAGTTTGAAGGTTCAATTCAAAACTGTTGATCAATTAAGCTTAATTTTTGGTAGATGTTTAGTTGAAAAGTTTTTAGTTTTAGCTGTTTGTTTTGGCAATAATCTTTACTTTTAATTTGACTAGTTGATTTATGAAACTTACTAAGAGGGTCTGAAGAGGGAGTATATGTGAGGGGTTTTATAAATCTCCATTTAAGGGATTTGGAACCTAAATTTGGCAATGGTACCGTTTTATGCTTTCAAACTCTTCCGCTTAAGAGGTGGCAGCAAAAGTGCCGTTTTTAGTACTATACGGCACTTTTGGATGGTAAAATTGATAAGAAGCACGTAGATATGAGTAATAGGTTTAAAATCTGCCTTCTCAGGATTTGCCTTAAAAAATGAGTGTATCACGTTTACAGAAATAGTGGATTATCTGAAAAGTAATAAGAAGGGACAAGCCATGATAGAAAAAAAAATCCAAGCTAAAATCGAACGCATGATAATCTAATTTGAAGTCTAGCGCTGTAATTTAATATATTGTAATTGTTTAATATATTGTAATTGTTTAATATATTGCCTCTAATAATGTAATTTAATATATTAGTTTTTATAGGACTTTAATTGTGTAGCTTATTAAGGGGGACTGGAGGAGGAAGTGGCAAGGGGTGTTCTTGCAAACCTCCAGTTAAGGGTTTTATACCTTAATTATTACAATGATACCGTTTTATGCTTCCAAGATTTTTCACTTAAGAAGTGGCACCAAAAATGTAATATTCGGTGCTATATCTCACTTATGAATGTTAGAATTGATAAAAGGCACGTAGATATAAGTAAAAATTTTCATATGAGCCATTAGATGTCACTGTATAAAGTTCTGGTAACTCACTCGCCCTAGCTTTTCCACTTGAAACATGGCACCAAAAGTGCCGTTTTATTGCTATTTGAAACTTGCTTATGGTAGAATTTATAGGAAGAACGTAAATATGAGCGATGTTTTTTATATGAGCTATGAAAAATTTATCTAAGATGTTCTGGTAGCCCGCTAGCCCCACCCCTCGAGAAACGGCATAAAAAGTCCCTTTTTTCGTACCGTATGGCACTTGCAGACGATAGAACCTATATAAACCTGGTTCACATAAGACATAGCTTTTGAATGAGCTAATAAGTGTCTCTCTATACTGTTTTAATAATCTGCTACGTCTGGAATAAAGAAGAAAAAACGGTCGTTTTCACATTTTTTTACTTTTAGTTACTATGCGCTGTGGTTCGCTCTTTACTATGTTGCAGCTAATGCTTCAACCATGACAAAGAGCTCATATCAAATTCTCCTCGGAAACTAATTAACATTAAAATCTGTGAAATCTAATAGATGGTTGAATTTTTAAAAACATAGTAAATATAAGCAATAGCTTATAATTGAGCCATTAAACATCTATCTACGACGGTGTGGCAGCCTGCTAATGTTTCAGTAGCTTACTGATGAGCAGACGATTTATGAATTTACTAAGGGGGCTGGGAGGGGAGTGTACAGGAAGGGTTCTTGTGAACCTCCAGTTAAGGTTTCTGGAACATAACTATTACAATGTTATCTGTTTTGTACTTCAGAGCTTTTCCATTTAAGAAGTGGTACCATAAGTTTTGCTTTCAGTGCTATATCGCACTTACGAATATAAAATAAAATAAAAAAAAAACACGTATATGAGAGCAATAGCTTTCAAATGAGTCATTAAACATCACTTTTATAAGTTCTGCTAGCCCAATAGCCCCAAACTGTAAAAAAATCGTTTGAGATTTAACAAAAATTGTTCGTAATGTTTATCAACAACAAAATTGGAATTTCAACAGCTGGAATCGAATATTGGACACCATTTTGGAATTCCATGGTCATTATTGAATTTCCAATTTGTTGAGAAACAAAAATGTTGAATTCTCATACCCGAACTGAATTTTCAATTTGTTGACAAAACAAAATGTTGGATTTTAAGATCCGTATTAGATTTCCATCTTGTTTGCTGGATTTCCCGTTCTTTTGTTGGATTTCCATCACTAGCGTTGTTCAATTTCCCAGGTCTACAGTCTAATATCTAGTTCTCAGGATTCAGTTACCCTGTCATCTTTCTGAAGCATTAATAAATACAGAAAAATAATCTCATTTATTTTACAAGAACGAAAAATTACAACAAAAAATTTCTCCCAGATAATATGACACCTCTTAACGGCTGCATTTTTTCATGGTGGAAATTAAATCAATGGCCTAGTAGCAGGCCGACAGAAGACACTTGAGTAAGAAATATCTTCCAGTCAGGAAAACAGTGACACACGGACCTGAAATGGAGATGGAAACAAATCGAGGCACCAATAAAAGAAAGATTTCCCCCCCCCCCTTTTTTTTTCTACCTCCAGTGTTGAACGGTTGCAATAATAATGCCACGAATCCTGTCTTTTCTGAATACCTTTGACTTGCTCAGCAGATCTCATCAAATCTCTTGTTCGCCGCCTCATCAAATCTGTGTGTTATAAAATTGAAACCTTGCAAAATAGATCTTCTGCTTAGATGAAGTACAACAAAATTGTTTTCAGCTTCAGAACTTTGCTCAATCCCAATTTATAAGGTTTTAAAGATATGCAAATACATTTCCTAAATTTTGAAGAAAAAAAAACATTGATATGGCTTAAAATTTCTACTCAAATAACAGGAATTGCATTTTCGAAACTAAACCTTGAGAAAAAGAAACTGATAACTGAAAATTAAGGTAA
The DNA here is from genome assembly GCF_049724085.1 of Artemia sp. Qi Xiang Cuo. Lineage (NCBI taxonomy): Eukaryota > Metazoa > Arthropoda > Branchiopoda > Anostraca > Artemiidae > Artemia > Artemia sp. Qi Xiang Cuo. The sequence goes on from NC_142806.1 coordinate 40,838,389, forward strand.
AATGTTGTTTTGTCAAAATTTAAATAAGTATAGACCTGTCATGTAGGCAAATTTAAGGACCCTGTAGAGGGAGAAGGAGTGGTGGTAGGTACTTCAAAATACCTTCCCGGACATACTTTGGTACTTATGTACTATCTGGAACATACGCGCTATATTATATAGGGAAGATGCGGGTTTCTTTTGAAACGGGTTTCTTTCAATAGAGAAATTGATTGTAAAGCGTGGTTGTTATTGGGTTTACATTATTTAAGCTTTTTTTGGGGGGTTTAGGGGGGGAAAGGTACCTAGGTTTGGTTAGGTATTTAATATATGCTATGCTTTACCCCCGATCCCCCCTAATGTTCAAATATATAGCCGAAATTTGTTTATAAACTATTATATTTTTATCCTATTTTGTTTTACTTCATTAGCATCAACCAAACTTCATTTTTCGCATGTGTTCCAGATAGTACATATAAGTACCCATACTTTAGCCTGTAGACCCATCCCTGAAAGTTTCATTTTCCTAACCTAATCCCTTTCCAAGGTAGCCAAAAGTAGCTAAAGTAGAGTTGGTACTGTTCTATTAGCTGTAAGCCACGAAAGATAGATCGTAAAAGAAAGTAGTTAAACAGGTTCTTTCAATGGAGAACTGGATTGCAAACAGTGGTTTCTAACTGTGTTTACAATATTTAAACTTTGGTTTTTTGGGGTTTAGGGGGGAAGGTACCTAGGTCAGGTTACGTATTTAGTATATGCTGTGCTTTACCCCCCACCCCCCTAATGTGCAAATATATAACCGAATTTTATTTCTAAACTATTATATTTTTATCCTATTTTGTTTTATTTCATTAGCATTAACCAAATCTCACCTCTTGCGTGGTTTACAGCTAATAGAACAGTACCGTAGAATTTTTCCAAACTTTTTTTTATTTATAAAAATATACTATCTTAAACGTTTTGGGAAACATAAGACACGAGTTATCAATGTTAATAAACGGTACTTTCCCATTATATGGGCACTTCGGCTATAGACAGTCGAATGAATGCAGTGATGGAGATTCGTAAAGCAGATAATTGCTATCTAAATTGATCGAAGAGCGTGGTTTCTCATTGAATTTACAATATTTAAACTGTTGTTTTTGGGGGTTTAGGGGGAGAAAAAGGTACCGAGGTTAGGTTAGGCTACGTATTTAATATATGCAATGCTTTACCCAACACCCCCCCCCCCTAATGTGCAAATATATAGCCCAAATTTGTTTATAAACTATTATATATACATTCTATTTTATTTTATTTCATTAGCATTAACCAAACTTGACTTTTTAGAAGTGCCCATATAATGGGAAAGTACCTAATAAACTAAACCGAATACTTACCATCACAATCAGACTGTCTTCTTTCTAATCTGAATGCCCCCTAGGCAAACTCGTCGCTTCGTCGTTTAAAGGTCTTAACAATAAATCTACTGTATTATACGTTTGTAGATAGTAGAAGGAGATGATTTTTTTTTGTCAAATTGATCTCAAATCATAAGATTCGAAAACAAAATAAGAGACAAATTAGGTCTTGCGAGGAGCTATAGTTGCCCTCCAATCTTTACGGTCTCTTAAAAAGGACACTAGAACAAAAAAAAAAAAAATAGAAACGCGTCCGTTATCAGTCTTCTGGGAAAAATATAAATTCCACATTTGTGCAGATTTGAAATCATAACCCCCACAATAACATTTTCTGATACCCTGAATCTGAAGGTCTTGTTTACATTAAGATTTATTGACTTTTTGGGGGGTGTTTCTCTCTTTTTCGAAAATCAGGCTTCATGTTTTCAAAATCCCTTTTTCTTCTCAGGCTTGGAGCCTTTGGTGGCTAGATATTAAACGTAATGAAATTTATATCTTTGTAATCTGCATAAAAACACAATTTTGATCAATTGTTATCAAAATTCCATTTTTGAGTTTCGGTTATAATTTAGCTGAGTCGCTCTTTAATCACAGTTTAACGCTGTGAACTGTTTGATAAAACTTATTGGGCTAACGTTCTACTTTTTGAATAATCCTGTAGCAAACCGGGGTTTTTGAAGCACGATTCATGCAAGTAAAGTGTAGTATTTCAGAGCCCAGTTAAAATGTGCATTATTTTAGAAAATTCCCTTTTGGGGGGAAGCTTTTGGTTCCTTTACGTGTGCGTAAAGAACAGAAATTACAGGCGTCTTCTATTTGCTGACTTGGTTATTCAGCGTAGACTAAGCAGCAAATTTATGGCAAATCCAGGGAAGGTTTTTTTTACGCTTTTTGGGTCTAATTACAAAAATGACGTTCATCGCAAAAACATAAATTGTTCCCACAAAAGGATTTTCGTTATTAATTAGAAAAAGTTGAATTCAGGAAGCAATATATTTTCACCGTTAGTAGCCTACTGTTGAGATTAGGGTAGCATCTTAAGAAATTTTCTACCTACAGAAACTCACAAAAAACGTATTTGAAAAAAGCGATTGTAAAAGTTAAAAGATAATTTTTGTACATAAACTTCTGCGTGTTCATTTTGCAGACAAGAAAGCTCACCTTATTTCAAAGTAAAAATATATTTCCTTATTTTTATAATTATTTTTTTATGCTGAAAATTCAATTAGCATTCCCCTTTTTCTGATATAATTCAAATATTTGAATTGAACTTATACTGAACATAATACTTTCAATAGTCCTATAGTCAAATTTAAAATGATATTCAAGAAACTTCAAACTACTGTTGAAGTTCAAACCGTGTTGATTGATATAACCTATTTACTGTGAAAATTACATTTTATCTACTGAAAAGTACACAAATCTTAGCCATTTCAATAATTTGTTTGAATTCAATAAGCAAGTCACAATTCCAACAGAAAAATTGGAATTTTTTTCGACTTGTTTGAAGTTGAGCAAAACATTTTGTTGGAAATCAATTTTTTTTTTACAGTGTAGCTTTTCCACTTGAGACACGACACCAAAAGAGCCGTTTTTAGTGCCATTTGAACCTGATGATGGTGGAGTTTATATGAAAGACGTAGATATGTGCAATATATTTTATACGAGCTATAAAAGATCTGTCAACGATATTCTGGTAGCCTGCTAGTGCCACCCCTTGAGAGATAGCACAAAAAGTGCCATTTAGTGCCATATGGCACTTGCAGATGGTAGAATTTATAAAAAGCACGTAGATATGAGAAATAGCTTTTGAATGAGCGATTAAGAATATCTCTGTGATGTTGTGGTAGCCCGCTAGACCTGTTGAAAAAAAAAAAAAAAAACCAAAAAAAAACGGCAGACATATAAGTGATACCCATGCAAGAAAGTTGTTCTCCTTGTTGTTCAGGGTGGAGAACTATAGCTTCCTGTAAAAGGTTTTTGACAGCTTTGATCCCAATGTTAAATTTTTGATTATGATCTGGCACCATATTCGAGGGGTTTGAGGCTTTTTTTCGAAATCACCATAAATTTATTTTCGCAATAAACTTTTACTTTTAAGACGAACCGAAATAATAGTTACCATTCCCGAGTCAATGTCAGATGGGAATTTTTTTTTCACTAGGCAATTTCTTTTAAACGGATTTTCTAATTTTTGGTTACTATGGGCTGTGGTTCGCTCTTTACTAGGTTGAAGCTGCCGCTGCAACCATGATACCTTGCCAGGACATGCTTTAAAAAAATGAGCCTAGAAAATGACTGAAAAAAACAACAGCGGATACCGGTACCGATACTCCATATACGCCCGATACCGATACGCGCGATATCGATACGCCCGATACCACATACAACCCTTCCCCAGGGACTATGGAGGGCCATATCATCATCAAAACCATACATATTAGACCTTTGAACTATGTTAAACAAAATGGCTATCTCAAAATTTTAATAGGACTACTTTGGGGGAGGGGGGCTATTTGCTCTCCAATCTTTTTGGTCACTTCAAAAGGGCACTTACAAATATCATTCCCTTCCGAATGAACTTTCACGCATCTTTCTATGGTGCTCTGGCCACTCTCTAGCCCTGCAAAGAAAAAAAGGACACAGATCAGTGCTACCCATGCAAAAAAAGTCATTTTTTGTTGTTCCGACTGGGGGGTTGTAATTACCCAAAGCAAGCTTTTTAACAATGCTGATTCCAATAGTGCCCTTTTCATATCGATCGGCCGACATTTTCAAGGGGTTTCAGGTTCTTTTTGGAAATCACCATAAATTTCTTTTAGCAATAAACTTCTACTTAAGATTAACCGAAACAATAGTTACCATTCCTGATTCAGTGTCAGATGGCAATTTTTTCTCACTAGACAATTTTTTTTTTTGAAAACACGTTTTTCAACTTTTGATTACAATGGGCTGTGGTTCGCTCTTTACTAGGTTGCAGCTGCCGCTGCAACCATGATATGATTATCACTCTCGAAGTAGTTTCATGTGAACATAAAAGACAAGGGTTGAAGGAATGTCTAGTAGTCTTCCTCACACTTACGAGAGCCTTGGATCAAACAGTTCGTAATAACAAACTGTAAGGAAAGAGTGACCCGTGTCAATAGAAGCCAAAACTCTAAAAGTGAAATTTTTGCCATATATGCAACAATAAAATATATTTTTTGTGCTGATTCTAAAGACGCAAAATTTATCAATTTTAAAGTTATTTATCATGGCTGTTAGCATATGAAAATTTGCATAGCGTTTGAAATAGGAGTTAAACTCCCCCAAAAAGGTTGCGATCTTGTTGGATATTATGCAATGAAATCGCTACAGGAAAGTGCCACGTTCCAGTATTTTGGTCCAAATAGGGCCAAAATCCTATCGAGGCGAAATTCTAAGGTCTAATGAAAGAGCATTTACATAGCCTCCGTTCCCATAGGACATACTGGCATACAGTTTATGTATATTTATATAATTACACATATACTCGTATATACATACACACACACACACACACATATATATATATATATATATATATATATATATATATATATATATATATATATATATATATATATATATATATATATCTGTATATATATATATATATGGTCATGTCTGAATTACTACCCTGTCCGTCTGATCGCCAAAAAACTCAAAGAAGTTGTTGAACACACTCTTACGAACGTTGTAGGCATAAAAGCCCCCCAAGGCCCTTTAATACTTTTCGTGCTGACTGAAATTTGAGACCCGCCCCTCCCAATACAAATGCTTGACAGTCCCTTCTGGTCATATTATCCACACTTTCTGGATATTCAATTTACAATTTATTGAATAATAAATTCTGTCATATAACACACTTCCAAAATCGCAAACTTTCTTTTTTCAATAAACTCTCTAAATTTGGTATTGATCAGTTTTGTTAATTTGGTATTCAACCTAAGTTTTCAAATATTTTCCAAATTTTAAAAATATTATAGTTATTCTACATATGGAGACTATTTTCTAGGGGGTAATTCCGCGAGGGATGGGGGAATTTTTCATGTTAAATGAACTTTATTTGTACATCTTTTTCCAACTCTACACATATAATCAAAATAAATGAATTAAGTAATTTATGTAAATGTAGGGCAAAGGACAACTTTAGTTAGTAATGGACTAATTATATTGTCGATCCAGTGCATTATCGTCTTATTCGATTTATGGATCCGATTTCCAAATGAAGGTAAATTGTCGGGGGGAGGGGATTGTCCACAGGAACGAGGGGGGGGGCAAACGTCCACAGGGCAAATTTCACGGATGGAATAAATACTTTAAATTTAAAAATATAATCGTAAATAATACGTAGTGGGATTTTCGTGGGGAGAATTCTCCATGGAGGGGGAGTTCTACACGGGTAAATATTCCTTGAATTTTCTTTCCTTAAGGTCGTAGCAACACGCGCTGGTTATATATACTCGTCCCGTTATTGCGGATATGGAAATTTATTCTGGACAACTATGCTTCGTTTCGAAAAGCAAATAAAAAATTGGGTCCTTTTCCTTGGAAGTGTTGGTCTGGAAAGTCAAACTTGGAAAACTTTGATTTAAAGAGTCTGGTTTAAGGGGACGGTAGCCCTCCTAATATTTAGGGTAACCCCTGGTACGATTTAGAAACGAATATGAATTAAATTAAAAAACAAGTTTTTAAGTGAAAGTAAATAGTGACATAAAAATTTAAAACGAGCATAAATTATTATATATATTGGAGGAGCTTTCCCCCTCCTTTTCGGGTCGCTGGCACCGAAAAATAACACACATGGAAGATTATCGACAACCATTTTCCTTAAATAATTAAAGTAGGGCCAATGCCCCGCTTTTGCATTGGCCTTTGTTTTCTCCAAAGTTTTTATTTTGCAAATTTTTATGTAGAGAATGATAGTAAGAAAGTATTATATGAAATTGTAATGTTTTAATTTTAAACATAAGCAATAAGAAAGGCTCGCATAAAAATAGCACCTCTTTTCACATAGACAAGCGTTCGTAATTTGCTCACATAATTCTTTTTTCGTGGTTTGGGTCACCCATTGCCTTCAGCGTCGTTACGGCTGATCTGATCAAGCTTTTTGTAAATATGTTTAATTAAGGCATTTTTGTCAGTAGTTGGCATTCAACTAAGAGTGTTTAAAGATGGGTAATGGGCTGTCCAGGTCTTCACCTGTATACTCGAGAAAGTTGAATCGACATCGTAAAATTTCAATGAATTCAGATTGTGGTAGTTTGTCAGATTGCTCTCAAGAAGGATGTTGTGCACTTGGGCCAGGCTGCCCTGAATTAATTGAAGAAGAAATTTTGCGAAGTGTTTTCATTAAAGGATTAGAGAGTCAAAAGGTTAGATATGAGAAAGAAAAGGTTTCGGATATTTACTGTTCGGTGAAGAAAAAAAGTGAGAGAAGGACCGTGGAAACCAAGCGCAACCAAAAACGGATAACTTTTGATGAATCGACCTGCGTTAGCCCCCCAAAGAATTCTTTAGGTTATTAATTTTATTGCTGATTTTAGAAAGACGCATCCATTGGCGGATCCAAGATTTCGTGAAGGGGAGTAGCCAGCTGACTGGGTTTTTTGGCTGTTTTACTCGTCAGATTTGCAGGCTAGAACCTTGAAGTTTATTTTGCATCCATAATTGATATTTAGGCAATTATTGTTTTTTGTTTCTTTTTATTTTTTTGGCCTGTATAATTTGTGTAAATATATCTAACATTTAAAAAATTACACTGTCCTTAAGCCATAGGGGAGGGGGGTTGACAGATTCACATAAATATAAGTAAAATTATAGCCTGGCAAGGGGGTCACCCCTTGGATCTGCCACCGGACGCATCTTCCTCTGCTTGATTTTTTTGTCATTCTAATATACTTCTTGTTTTGACCTTGGATTGTCTCGAAAGTTTTCTCTAAAATTTTTACCTATGATATTTAACTCGTTTGTAGGAAATTTGACCAAGTTCATAAAACAAAAAATAAACAAAAATGAAAAGGAACGTCTATTGTCAGTTGTCTTTTTATTGCCTCAGCCGTCTGGTGAGAAAATGTCCGTATTTTCATAGTTTTGCTTACTGTCGCTTTCGCACCTGAATCTGGTTTTCATGCCAATTCCGAATTTTTCAAATTCATAAATTTTTATTGTATCCATCAAAAGCTGTTAGCACAAGGAAATTGCATAATTTAGAGAAACATCATAGAGGCTGGGGGTCTCAAAAATCCCGAAGAGGGCAAGTGGTCTTGATGAAAATTATACCTTAAAATCGGCATATCCGAGAAGCCTTTTCTTCTTTTCTTTTCTTTTTCTTTTTTTTACAGAATTTAAGCCCCTGGCTACAAAACTGTTAATTTTGTATCTTATCCGAAGGTCAAGCTAGCGGATGTGTGTTTATTTTGCCGTTTTTTTTTTTTTTAATAAATGGTTATATAGGCTTTATTTTAAAGCGTCATTTACCTAAGTTGATTCATTTGAGGTTTCGCATAACTATGCACAGTGGTATATAATTGTACATCAGGTATTGTGAAGGAGGGCGGGTGAATCTTTTTGTAGGTCGGGGAGTACACTTAAACTCAAGAAGTTTATTTTTATTCCCACTCTCTGTTATCGTTCGGATAAATACAGAATGAGGTATTGGAGGGGTAGATATTAATCTGTAATCTACATTGATTCCCACGATTATGTTTGAACTGCACGTGTAATGAGGGTGCTGAAGGGTCATAGTGTCCCTGATGGTGAAGGATGATAGTGTCCAGGATCCGTGATGGTGAAAAATTAGGTACTGTTCTATTATCTGTAACCCACGCGAGAAATGAAGTTTGGTTAATTGCTAATGAAATAAAACAAAATAGGATGAAAATATAATAGTTTATAAACAAATTGCGGTTATATATTTGCACATCAGGGGGGTGGGGGTAAAGCATAACATATATTAAATACGTAACCTAATCTAGATACCGTCCCCCCCCAAACCCCAAAAATCAAAAGTTTTAATATTGTAAACGCAGTGATAAATCACTGTTTGTAATTCTCAGAATAGGAAATCTCCGTTGAAAAAACCTGTTTGATTAGTTTCTGTAGCATCTTCGTTGTACAATATCGCGCGTTGGTTACAGCTCATAGAACAGTACCAAAAATTACAATCGCATGCTTACAGGTGCATGAGGTGGAGAATCGGGGGAAAGGACATCATGATCACTGCCGGAAAATTTCTAGGGGGGGGGGTAAGTGCTACCATGAGCTTTGTTTTTACCGAGATGTAAAAGGGAATATTTCTGAATTTCCTATATATATATATATATATATATATATATATATATATATATATATATATATATATATATATATATATATATATATATATACATACATACATATATATATATATATATATATATATATATATATATATATATATATATATATATATATATAGGCAAAATTTCACATTTTTATAGATAGCAGTTTGAAACCTCTACTATTGGGTTTACTGATACGCTGAATCTGATGGGGAGATTTTCATTAAGATTCTATCACTTTTTGGGAGTGTTTTCCCCTTTTTTTGAAAATAATGCAATTTTTTCAGGCTCGTAACTTTTAATGGGTAAAACTAAGCTTGATTAAACTTATATATTTGAAATCAGCATACAAATCCAATTCTTTTTATGTATTAAATAAAAAGAAACACGTTTTTTTAACTGAAAGTAAGGAGCGACATTAAAACTTAAAACGAACAGAAATCATTCCGTATATGAAAGGGGCGGTCCCCTCCTCAACGCCTCGCTCTTTACGCTTTTCGTTTTCAGTGAAGCGCCAATGACGCAGTAGGCTTTTAGTTTTTACAGTTAAGGAAGGGGGCAGTATCCCAACACTGTCTTGTAGTGAAACAATATTCATCTCGAACAATTTTAGGAATACCTAATAAATTAAACTTAATATTTGATTTAAAATGATATTAATTGCTGAAAATTCATCAGCTCAAAATTTTACTGTAATTTTAATGTTTGTTTTAATTATCAAGTACAAATGAAAATATTTGTAATAGTGTTGGTTGTGAGTAAAGCGCTAATGACACAGAAGGTATTAGATTTTTACAGTGAGAGATGAATGTGATACCCTAATTCTTATTTGTAGTGATTTGTGTTCTTTTCAATCTTGATTTGCATATTCAGTTTAAATTTCACTCGTTTAAAGATTTATTTTAACTCATTTAAATTAATATCTATTGTATGTTTGTTTGCATTGATTGTCTATTGCATTTCTCTTTGTTTTAAGTTTCATTTCTTCTTCAATAGCAAAATATTTTTTTTTGTATTAAGCTTTATTTTCATATTCAATCCAAGCATTGCTCGCTTTAAGATCTATTTATTCATTTATATTATTACTTGTTGTATGTTTTTTGCTATGATTGTTTATATAATTTCTGTTCGTTTTGGGTTTCTTTTATTCTTTAATAGTACTTTGTGGTCGTTTTGAGTTTGAATTTTAACAGGTATTTGTTTCTGCTGAGCTTAACTTTAAAATGGCCTTCACTTTTCTTTGAAAAACTTATTTTTTGGAAAGTTTTTTTTTAATTAATTTTTGTTCGTTTTTGATTGCAAAAAGTTTCAATTTTTAAAAATTCCTTATTTCAAAATCAAACTTTTTTTTAAAACAATATCAAAGTGAAAAAATAGGTTTGTGTTAACCTCGGAGTTTTTATTGTCTCATGTTTGAACTATTTTTAACAAAATGACTATCTCAAAATTTTTATCGGATGGGTTTGTGGAAAAAAGGGTGTATGGGGGGGGGGTGGTGCTAATTGCCCTTCAGTCTCTTTGGACTCTTTAAAAGTGAACTAAAACTTTCTATTTTCAATCAAATGAGCCCTCTCTGAAGTTTATAGGAGCATCCCTTCTATAAGAACCATATATACCTGCAGAGTATAACTTACAACGCCTTTCCCTGGACCCTGGGGGGTTGAGTCGACCCCGGAGTTTTAATATCTGATGTTTGAACTATTTTTAACTAAATGGTCACCTCAAATTTTTATCGGATGGGTTTATCCATCCGATAAACTCAAAGTTGTGGATGGTGGGTAGGGCTAGTTGCCCTCCGACCTTTTTTTTTACTCTGAGAAAATGAACTAGAACTTTTAATTTTTATTCAAATGAGCCCTCTCTGAAGTTTAAACGAGCATCTCTTTCATAAGAACCATATACGGCCCCAGGGCATAACTTACAATGCCTACCCCGGGATCTGAAGGAGCGTGTTACCCCCCGATTTTTTGTTGTATGATCTTTTACCCATTTTGAAAAAAATAGCTCTCTAAAAGTTATGATCGAATGGGTTTGAGGAAAACAGCACGTGGAGAGGGCGGGCTAATTGCCCTCCGATCTCTTTTGACTCTTAAAAAGTGAACTAGAACTTTCAATTCCCAATCATTAGAGCCCTCTCCGAAGTTTATACGAGCATTCCTGCCATAAGAACCATGTATGCCCCCAGAGCATTACTTACAACGCCTGCCCCGGGCCATGGGGGGCTGCGTTGACACAGGAGTTTTTCTTATCTGACATTTGAACTATTTTAAGGAAATGGCAACACGTAAAGGAGTTTTTGTTATATGATCTTTGAACTATTTTTAACAAAATTTCTATCTCGAAATTTTCATCAGATGGGTTGGAAAAAGAAGGCGTGGGGGGCATGTTGCCCTCCGAACTCTTGACTATTGAAAAGTGAGCTCAAACTTTCAATTTCCAGTCAAATGAGCCCTCTCTGAAGTTTATACGAGCATCCCTTTAATAAGAACCATATATGCCCCAGGGTATAACTTACAACGTCTGCCCCCGTTCCCTGGGGGGTTGTGTTGACACCTGAGTTTTTGTTATCTGACTTTTGAACAATTTTTATCTTAATGGCTATCTCAAAATTTTTATCGGGAGCATTTGGGGAAAAGGGGGCGTGGGGGGGGGGGCCAGTTGCCCTCCAATCTCTTTTGAATCTCAAAAACTGAACTAGAACTTTCAATTTAAAAGCAAATGAGCCCTCTCTGAAGTGTTTACGAGCATTCCTTCCATAAGAACCATATATTCCCCCAGGGAATAACTTACAACGCCAGCCCTCGGGCCTTGGGAGACTGTGCCGACCCTGGAGTTTTCGTTATATGGTTTTTGAACTATTTTTAAGAAAATGGCTATCTCAAAGTTCTTATCGGATGGGTTAAGGAAATAATGGCATGACGAGGGGGGGGGGGCTAGGTGCCCGCTAATCTCTTTTGACTCTTAAAAAGTGAACTAGAACTTTCAATTTCCAATCAAATGAGCCCTCTTTGAAGTTTTTGCGAGCATCCCTTTCATAAGAACCATATATGCCGCCAGGGCATAACTTGCAACGCCTGCCCCCGGGCCCTGGGGAGTTGTGTTGACACCGGAGTTTTTGTTATATGATCTTTGAATTATTTTTAACAAAACGGTTATCTCAGAATTTTTATCGGATGTATTTGAGGAGAAAAGGGCGTGAGGGGATGGGGGCTAGTTGCCCTCCGATCTCTTTTTACGCTGAAAAAGTGATCTAGAACTTTTAATTTCCAATCAAATGAGCCCTCTCTGAAGTTTACACGAGTATTCTTTCCATAAGAACCATATATGCCCCCAGGGCATAACTTATAACCCTTGCCCTGAAGACTGTGGGGGAGTGTCCTGCTCAAAAATATAATTTCCAGAACTTTCAACTACGTTGAACAAAATGGCTATCTCAAAATGTTGATTGAATGTGTTTGTGGAAATGGTGTGCGTGCAAGGGGTATTAATTGCCATCCAACCAGTTTCGACTATTAAAAGGGCACTAGCCATTTAAATTTCCAATGGAATGAGCCCTTTTTGAAGTTTCTGCGACAACGCTCTTTATAAAAAAAAAACTTTATATTTCCCCAGGGCATAACTCAAAACCCTCGTCCTGAAGGCTCTAGGGGGGTCGCCATCTTCAAAAACCTAATTTCCAGAACTTTCCACTACATTGAAGAAAATAACAATAACAAAATTTTGATTGGATGTCTTTGGGGAAAAGGTGGACGTGAGAGGGGGATTAGTTGCCCTCCAATCACTTTTGACTATTAAAAAGGGCACTAGCCCTTTGAATTTCCAATCGAATGAGCCCTTTGAATTTCCAATCGAATGAGCCCTTTGAATTTCCAATCGAATGAGTCCTTTCTCAAATTTCTACGACAAACTTTCTATAAAAAGCTTATGTGCCCCTAGGGCGTAACTTACAACCCTTGCCTTGAGGGCTGTGGGGGAGTGTTCTTCTTACAAAAATGATTTCTATCTGAAAATCAACTACATAGAACAAAATGGCTGTCCCAAAATTTTGATTGAATGTGTTTGGGGAAATGGTGGGCGTGGAAGGGGTGTTAGTTGCCTTCCAATCACTTTTGACCCTTAAAAAGGGCACTAGAACTCTCGATTTCCAATCGAATTAGCCTCCTCCGAAGTTTATGCGACGACCCCTTCCATACGAAGTGCCTCTGGAAAAAAAAATACTAATAGGCTAAATAGTAAAACATTTGGAGCCGTATGGCCTTTACTATAGACAACGCTATAGCATTGCCTCTGATTTCCGATATCTGCTTCAAGTGCCGCCTTTTGTTCGAAACCAACATATTGTTGCGAAATATAGAATTGCTGAGCCTCTGAGTGCCGTGGAGGAAGTAACTCAGAATTACGTGAAACAACTAGAGCTGCTGGACCATGATTGGGTCCACCTTCTCTAATAGTTATGTTATTATGTAGTTCTTTCTGTTTGTATTTGTTTTCTTGTCAGTTTTGCTTTTTCTTTCTTTTTTTTTGTTTATGCTCTGTCTTTTTCTGTTGATTGTAAGAGGGGTTATTAATAAAATTCATTCATTCATTCACTATTGTTGCTTGCAGTAGAAGATTCTTTTTCGCGACCATTTTTATTTAGCTCGATTCAGTTTTAAATATGCTATCTCATCAGTTTTCAATACTAATTTTTCTGATTATTCTTATTATATGCGAAAAGAAAATAAAGGAGCTAATTACTCTGCACCAGGGACGAACGCGGGGGTGGGGGGTCTTGGTCCCTCTCCCTGGAATCTCGGGATTTTCTGAATTTCTCCCGGCCTATTCTTTAAATTACCAAATAATATTTGCTTTTTATTACTAGCCCCCCCCCCCTAAAAAAAATCACGTGCTTTTTCCTTATATGTACTTAGCTCGTTTTGTAGCTGTTTTGTTTATTTCTGTTTCATCTATCATTGTCTGGTCCCTCTGATCCTCAGTCTGTATATTTATCTTTTATATTTGTTATTTATGATATGACCAAGTGGTCGAGATTTTTTTTTTCCTTTAGACACCTTTCATTGTTTTATGATATTACTATATTTTATATCGGAACATTCTCTCATTCATTCAAACAATCTTTGATCATTACCTTATAATTATCGGGGACCGTTTCGTAGATGATCCCTGAATGATCATGGATTGAAAAGGTGCAACTTTTCTATATATACAAGGCTGGAAGCAAGGCTCCCCTAGGCCCTACCTGGAACCCTTCCATTGTACACACCATCAATCATTGCGTCATTGTGATTCTAAGAAAATGTATGATATCCATCTTCTGCTAAAATGTATCAAAAAAATTTTATTTTTGATTTGCCTAATCTTGATATGTGCCACCCTTTCCCCGGGATCTGCAGGAACCATATTGCTTCCAGAGTCGCTTTTTTTATGCTTTTCGGATATTTTGTTCCACAGATTATGGTAAATTTGTGATCCGATGTCACATGAAAACAGGGGCATACCGAGGTTTAAAGGACAGCCGAGTGTCCTCCAATTCATTTTGTCGCCTAACAATAATGCTCTCAAGTGTCCCTCGAAGGCCAAAGTAAGTTAGTTCCCCACCAAAAGGGACGTATATAATGCTAGTCAAAAGTATTTGGTTTTAGTAGAGGGAAAAAGTGAAAGTGCAATCTAGGACATGCTTTTTTCTGGCATATGGTCAACGAAAGTTATTAGTCAAGCTCATTGTTAGCACAACCAAAAACCCGAGAAATTTACGTTTGGATAAATCATATTAGGCTATTATAACGAGTTGATTATCGTAATTAGCTTGTGACCAATTAGCATTTAATTATGTTAAATGTGAACTATGCGCCATGCAGTTTCAATCTTTTTTTAGGGGGGGGGAAGTGGGAGGTCTCAGGATATAGGAGACTGCGTTGAACTATGAAATTTCTTTGATAATTAACACGGGGGAACTAGATGCACTTATTACTGTTCGATAGCTTTGTTATTAATATCAATGTTCGGAAAACCATCAATATAATCTGGTATGTTTGGGATGCGTGTGTATGCGTAATCGCTGAGGGGGAGGGGGCATGTAAGCTTTCTCATGGTCTTTGGACCAATCTCCTCTCCTTGAACTAGTGATATTTTTTACCTATCTTATCTGTACCTTATAATTTGCCTATTTTTGGCATTGTTCTTGAAGTTCTCCCCCCCTCCAAAAAAAATCCAATGTACATTTCTTAGGAAGCATGATCCTAGTGTACTAGTAAAAAAAAGTTTTTTAAAGAATTCCAAAAAAAGGACAAAACCTGTGAAAAGTAGGGAGTAAGTTTAAAATATGGCTGAGTAGAATTATTTCAAATAAGAAGATCCCCCCCCCCTCTTCGAATCCCCAAGAGTTAAGGTGACATTTAAACTATGCAGAAAACTAAATAGTTTTCTTGAATTGATCTCTTTTAGCCACTAGTATTTCTGTCCATTTTAAAGGAACAGATTAAAAAAAAAAAAAAAAAAAAAAAAAAAAAAATGTTAAAAGTCAACGCTTTTGTATTAAATATTACGGGTAAGCAAATTGTCTTTTCGTGAAGCCCAGAACATGTTTTCTTTTGGCGGTCACTTAGTAACCCTCATCGTTTTGGGGTATTTCTCTTATTATTTTTTTTCTTCGTTTTTTTTTTTTTTGCGGTTTGTATATAAACTATTTGTGCTAGATTAAATGTCATTCTCGGTTTTCATCGGAGGATAGTCTTCTAAAGGATGTATTTGTTTCAGATGAGGTAGCACCTAATGTTTTAGCCTTTGACACGATATTGAACGGACCATTGAAGAGATTCCTTGAATTGAGCAATACCATTGGTGGAGATGTCAGTAAAGTTGGAGCTATGGTCTTCGACGCTTTCAAGTAAGTAATAATCTAGCTCAAACGCTATTTGATGTTGTAAACTAAAATCAGATTGCTATAAATCGCCATCTTCATTTCCTCTTGAGGAAGGGCAATTTAACGCGTGCCGTGCCATGAAGATAAGTAGCTCTCCTGAATTCCGTTTTTGAATTCCTTCAAGACGGTAGAATCTATTGAAATTCGAAAATGTAGTCTATTTTTGACAGTGCTAGGCATGTTCCTTCAGAAAAATTCTGAAAAATTTCAATCGATATGATAGGGGTTAGAGGAGGGCCGGTTGACAGAAAAGGAACCGAGAGGAAGGCTGGTTGCCGTCCAGCAGCTTCTGACTTTTAAAACGGACACAAGACACTCAATTTTCAATCGAATGATCCCCCTCCCAAGTTTCTAAAATAGCCCCTTCCATTTGAAGCGCATGGGGGATTTTTTCGTATTTTTCTGGCCCTTTTTGGGTTGCATTTTGTGAGGAAGCAGTATATTTTCCCCATCTGCATTGGGGTACCCTTGGTCCAAAGTTTCATATAAGTTCCATGCAAATTAGAAAAATTCGGCGCTTTTTTGAGGCCCTTTTATTATAAGAGCGGCCAGTTTCAAAGAGACCAATACTTTAAATAATGTTTTGTACATTAGTCCTCTTGGCCCAAGGACTTATGACTGCAATTTTCAAATCGATCCGAAGAAAAGTTTTTGTTGCTCATTTCAGGGCTCCTAACACCTTCCCCTTCACACAGCAAAATTTTGACGATCTTTTTGTCCAAGAAAATAATCCCGAAAAGTTTTAAGCGACTGGACTCCCAAGATCAAGCTTGCCCCCCCCCCCTTTGTTTCTACTACCGTATGCAATATATCTGTAAAGAATTAGCAGTTTGCATAATTTATAGCTCTTATCCTACAGACTCTAGGGGTTGTCATCCTTAGGCGCGAATTTATTGATATTTTCAATTATCAATCAGTTCGTGGTAACGAACTAGTAAGAGCGACCCGGCTCAATAGTAACCAAAACACTAAAAAATGGAATTTTGATACCAATAGATACATTAAAAGAATTGGATTTTTATGCTGATTTTGAATATATAAGTTTCATCTAGTTTAGTCTTACCCATCAAAAGTTACAAGCCTGAGGAAATGTGTCTTATTTTTGAAGAAAGGGGGAAACACCTCCTAAAAGCTATATAATCTTAATGAAAATCACACCATCAGGTTCAGCATATCAGAGAACCTTATTGTAGAGGTTTCAAGCTCCTATCTGCAAAAATGTGGAATTTGATATTTTTGCCAGAAGAAAGATCACGGATGCGTGTTTTTTTTTTTTTTTTTTTTTTCAGGGGTGAATCGACCCAGTGGTCTAAGAATGTCGCGAGAGGGCTCATTCGAACGCAAATTAGAAGTTCGGGTGCCTTTTTTAATCGAAGAACAGAAATTTTAAAAATAGAATTTTTATGTTTTTCATACTGCAGTCTTTTCAAAGCTATTTGAGTTTTGAAGCAACTACATAAGGAACGAACTATATCCCATAGTAACTAAAGTAATGAAAGGAAACATTATATACATGATTATTTTAATTATACTCCTTAAGAAATCATTATAAGTAAAAAATTTCCCATACCGGGATTTGAACTCTAGCCAGCTGGGTGAGAGCCAGCTATCCCAACCACTAGATCATTATTAAAATATCTGATTAATGAAGTTTATGTTAATCAAACAGTTCATGGTAACGAACTGTATATTAAGAGAACTGTAACGTATATCGTAACGAATTGTATATGTATATCATCATAAATGGTGTTAGTCAAGAGGATCTCATGGATAGTCATTATTAGAAGTTTTGTTTAGACTTAAAATTGACAAATCTGTAGAAATTGCCCGCGGTAAGAACTGATCAATCAGTTCGTGGTAATGAACTGTATAGTAAAAGCGACTCTTCTCAATAGTAACCGAAACTCTAAAAACGGAAGTTTGATACCGATAGATACATCAAAAGAAATGGATTTTTATGTTGATTTTAAATATATAAGTTTCATCAAGTTTAGGCTTACCTATCAAAGGTTACAAGCCTGAGAAAATTTGCCTTATTTTCCAAAAAAGGAAAAAACACCCCCTAAAAGTGATAGAATCTTAATGAAAATCACACATCAGATTCAGCATATCAGAGAACCTAAATTGAGAGGTGTCAATCTCCCATCTCCAAAAATGTGGAATTTTGTATTTTTTGCCAGAAGAAAGGTCACGGATGCGTGTTTATTTGTTGTTTTTTTGTTTTGTTTTTCCCAGGGGTGACCGTATCGACCCCTTGGTCCTAGAATGTCGCGAGATGGCTCATTTTTTCGGAAATTGAATGTTCTAGTGCCTTTTTTAATTGCAAAACTAAAACTTTTAAAAATAGAATCACTTTATACAAAAAACTGCATTTTTGATGGCTTTTCATACTGCAGTCTTTTCAAATATATTTGGGTTTTGAGGCAAGTCTGATTTCTAACACCGAATGTCTACTAATAACCATATGTGACGTAATAAGTGACGTGACGTAATATCTAACACCGATTGTCTACTAATAACCTTATATGACGTAATAAGTAACGTGACGTAATATCTAACACCGATTGTGTACTAATAACCATATATGACGTAATAAGTGACGTGACGTAAAAATTGAAAAAAAATTCAAGTTTTATTTTATTTTTTACATAAATTTTATAGTGAAGAACGACCTTCTAGCCCATGTTAGCTGAAATAATCTATTGACAAAATAATTTGCTTCTTTAAAATAGGGATTATATAAGTTTCATTGGTATCATGGTTGTAGTGATGGCTGAAACCTAGTAAAAAATAACACCATGGCACGTATTGGACTTAGTTAGCAGCCTGATTCTCTGAAGTTTGTCTCTTTCTATTCCAAATAAGTTAAAGCCATAAGGCTTTTTCGTGTTCCGGGTTGCAGTGGTAGCTAGCAACCTAGTAAGAGACGATCACGTCCAATGTTAAGAAATATAAAAATTTTACATTAAGGAACGAACTGTAGCCTATAGTAACTGAAGTAATAAAAATAATCAATTAATTTAAATAAAAAAAAATAATCATTAAATAATGGTTAATTTAATTACATTCGTTAAGAACTCATCATAAGTAAAAATTTCGCATGCCGGGAATTGAACTCAAGCCAACTTGGTGAGAGCCAGGTATCCTATCCACTAAACCATGTAGGATATATTAAAATATCTGATTAATGAAGTTTATGTTGAAGTTATTATAAATACCGAATATAAAGTTTTTATAATCAAATTGAAAAGGTTACTGTTTACAATATGTTGAAAAGATACAAAGGGATTGATTTTTCTCGTATAACCATATATGACGTAATAAGTGGTTGCAATATTTATACACATTTATCTTTCGACAAGAAATTTTATTTTATTTTTGTTCTCAGTTCAGGATTGCTAAAGTTATTATGTAAACTGCAAAAATATTTATGGTATCTGAGTAATAGTTTTAATCTTTTATCAAACATTTCGTTACCACGAACTGCAAGTAAGGAGCGACCCGGCTCAATACTAACCGAAACTCTAAAAAACAAAATTTTGATACCAATATACATCAAAAGAATCGGATTTTTATGCTGATTTCAAATATATAAGTTTCATCAAGTTTAGTTCTACTCATCAAATGTTACGTGCCTGAGAAAATTTTCCTGGTTTTCGGAAAAAGGGGGAAACACCCCGTAAAGTCATAGAACCCTAATGAAAATCACACCATCAGATTCAGCGTATTAGAGAACCCTACTGTAGAGGTTTCAAGCTCCTATCTGCAAAAATGTAGAATTTTGTATTTTTTGCCAGAAGAAAGATCATGGATGCTTGTTTATTATATTTGTTTTGTTTGTTTTTTTCCAGGGGTCATCGTATAGACCCAGTAGTCCTAAAATATCGCGGGAGGTCTCATTCGAACGAAATTTAAAAATTCTAGTGTCCTTTTCAAGTGACCAAAAAATGGAGGGCAACTAGGCCCCCTCCCTCTCTAATTTTTTCCCGAAGTCACCGGATCAAAATTTTGAGATAGCCATTTTGTGCAGCATAGTCGAAAAATATTATAACTATGTCTTTGAGGATGACTCAGTCCCCCACTGTCCCCAGGGAAATGGTTTCAATTTATTAACTTGGCCCATTATTAACATATAATATTGGTGATTGGGAAGCACAAATACATTTTCAGGGGGGAATTTTTTCTGGTAGTGGGTGGGGAGAGTGGGTCGGGGCTATGTGGGAGGATCTTTCCATGGAGGAAGTTTTCATGGGAGAAGGGACATTGCAATGAAGGGGGCGCCGGATTTCCCAGCATTATTTAAAAAACGATCAGAAATTGAAAAAAAAACAAGTTTTTCAACTGAAAGTAAGGAGCAACTTCAAAACTTAAAACGATCAAAAATTATTACGTATATGATTGGGTTCGCCCCCTAGTCAATACCTCGCTCTTTATGCTAAAGTGTTTTTAGTACTTTCATAAGAGCTATTTATTCTAATTAACGGCCTTTGTGCTTAAGGGGTCATTTTTAAAAGAATTTGAACAAAATTTGAACTTTAGCGTAAAGAGCGAGGTATTGACTAGGGGGCGAACCTTCTAATATACGTATTAAAATATATGAATATAGAAGTTCATTACGTAAGTTAATTCGTTAGTTACGTATAATTATTACTAATAAAAACGTTTGTACATAAAATTAAACAACGTTCGAGAAAGCCATTTAACAAAAAAAAAGTAAAATTAATATGCAAATTTCGTTTTAATTATTCGTGTACGGTGAGCCAAAATCAAAATCGGTATTAATTCAAAAACGTTCAGAAATTAAATTAAAAAAAAGTTTTTTTTTAACTGAAAGTAAGGAGCGACATTAAAACTTAAAACGAACAGAAATTGTTACGTATATGAAAGGGGCTGTCCCCTCCTCAATGCCTCGCTCTTTACGCTTAAGTTTGACTCTTTCTCAAAACTCTAATTTTTAAATCAATAAAATACTTTATCGTAAAAAATCGATGCGTTAAGGAGGGGACAGCCCCTTTCATATACGGAATAATTTCTGTTCGTTTTAAGTTTTAATGTTGCTCCTTACTTTCAGTTAAGAAAAAATTTTTTTTTATTTAATTTCAAACAGAAAAATACCTTGAAATTTTAAAATCAGTTTCATTTTTTTGTTAAGTTTCATGTGCAAGATTGATCAATGACATCATAATCGTAGGCTGATGCCAGTTTGTTTCTTACTATTAATTAATTTAAAAAAATTTTTCCACAAAATAAGTTTTTCAATGAAAAGTAAAGAACTCCATTAAACAAAAAATGAGCAAAAATTAAATCAAATAATCTACCAAGCGTGAAACAACCACAAATCGGTATCGGTAAATAAATGAAACCCAAAACGAACAGAAATTATAATAAATAACCGAGTCGAACTCAAAACGAGCAGAAATTAACATAAGTTGGGCGCAAAACCCCTATGCCTTCCCAAGGCCAGAACAAAATTTGCACTTTACTGAAAAAAATAGAAATGCATTTACTTTTATTACTTTAATAAATAAGATAATATAAACATTTTGATTACTAAATTTCAGTATATGTATATTAAACTGACCATGCACATTCATTTGTATTTTTTCAGTAAAGTGCAAATTTCGTTCTGGCCTTGGGAAGGCATAGGGGTTTTGCGCCCACCTTATGGTTATTTCTGCTCGTTTTGAGTTTGAACCGGTTATTTATTGTAATTTCTGTTCGTTTTGGGTTCGGTGGGGGTGGAAGGGGTGCTAGTCGCCTTCCAATCACTTTTGACTATTAAAAAGGGCATAATCTACTCCAATTTCCAATTGAAGGAGCCCTTTTCGAAGTTTCTACGACAACTTATTCGATACAAAGTGTCTTGCTCTAAAGGAAAAAAATATTAAAAAATACATTGTGCCAACATCGTTCTCATATGCCCCCATTGCATAACTTAAAACCCTTGCCCTAAGGGTTGTTGGGGAGTGTCCTCCTCTTTACTTAGTCCCCGTTTCTTGTGTTGTTCTCGACTGTCCCCGTTCTTTACTTAGGCAGCGCGGTCGCGCTGCCTACGATTTATGCAACAACTTTCTATATAAACCTTATATGCCCCCAGGGCATAGCGTACCACCCTTACTCTATAAGCCCTGAAAAGGTCATATTCTATAGAGACCCAATTACCAAAAAGTTAAACTACGTAGAAAACAATAGGTATCTCAACATTAGGATTGGATGTGTTTTTAAAAATGGTGGGCGTGAGAGGGACTTTAGTTGCTATCCAACCACGTTCAGCTATTAAAAAGTTATTTGCCTTCTCGGTGCTTAATTGAATGAGCTCTTTTGTCTTG
The DNA here is from genome assembly GCF_049724085.1 of Artemia sp. Qi Xiang Cuo. NCBI lineage: Eukaryota > Metazoa > Arthropoda > Branchiopoda > Anostraca > Artemiidae > Artemia > Artemia sp. Qi Xiang Cuo. Next base: position 40,860,362 of record NC_142806.1, read on the forward strand.
TCTACAAAAACGCTGTCAATGCATTCCCTGTATGTCCCCTGGTTACAACTTACGACCCTTTCACTGAGGGCTCTTAATTGGGTATCGACATAAAAAACTAAATTTCCAGAACTTTCAACTACGTTGAACAAAATGGATATCTCAAAATTTTGATTGGATATGTTTGGGAAAATGGTGGGCGTGAGAGGGGCGTTAGTCGCTTTCCAATCACTTTCAACTATTAAAAAAGGCACGAGCCCTTTTAATTTCCAATTGAATGAGCCCTTTTAAAGTTTCTACGACAACGCTTTCAGTAAAGACTTTATATTCCCCCAGGGCATAACTTACAACCCTTTCCCTGCGGGCTCTGGGGGAGGGGTTGTCATCCTTAAAGACCTAATTTCCAAAACCTTCAACTACGCTGAACAAAATGGCTATCTGAAAATTTTGATTGGATGTGATTGGGGAAAAGGTGGGCGTGAGAGGGGGGACAGTTGTCCTCAAATCACTTTCGACTATTAAAAAGGGTACTAGCCCTTTGAATTTCAAATTGAATGAGCCCTTTTTCATGTTTCTACGACAAAGATTTCAATAAAAACTTTAATTGCCCCCAGGGCATAACTTATAACCCTTGCCCTGAAGGTTGTGTGGAAGTGTCCTCCTCAAAAACATATTTTCTATCTGGAAATCAACTACGCTGAACAAAATGGCTATCTAAAAAATTTTATTGGATGTTTTGGGGGGAATAATGGGCTTGGGGGGTTGTGGGGGGCTAGTTGCGCTCCAATCAGTTTCGACTATTAAAAAGGTACTAGCCCTTTAATTTCCAATCGAATGAGCTTTTTTTGAAGTTTCTACGACAACGCCTTCTATAAAAACTTTATATGCCCCCAGGGCATAACTTAAAACCCTTGCCCTGAAGGCTGTGGGGGAGTGTCCTCCTCAAAAACATATTTTCTATACGGAAATCAACTACGCTGAACAAAATGGTTATCTCAAAACTTTGATTGGATCTGTTTGGAGGAATGAAGGGCGTAGGAGGGGGGGCTAGTTGCCCTCCAATCACTATTGACTATTAAAAAGGGCACTAGAACTCTTGGTTTCCAATCGAATGAGCCCCTTTTGAAGTTTTTACGACGACCCCTTTCATATGATGTGCCCTGCTCTAAAGGAAAAAAAATGATACATAGTGCCAACATCGTTCTTATATGCCCCCAAGACATAACCCAAAACCTTTGCCCCGAGGGTTGTTGGGAAGTGTTCTGCTCAAAAAGATATTTTCTATCAGGAAAAAAATTATGCTGAAGAAAATGGTTTTCTATAAATTTAGATTGGATGTCTTGGGGGAAATGATGGGCGTGTGGGGGGGCTAGTTGCCCTCCAATCACTTTTGACTATTTAAAAGGGCACTAGCCACTCCAATTTCCAATCGAATGAGCCCTTTTCGAAGTTTCTACGACAACTTCGATACGAAGTGCCCGGGTATGGAGAAGAAAAAAGAAAAAGAAAAATAATACATTGTGTCCATATCGTTCTTTACTTAGGCAGTGCTATCGCGCTGCCTATGATTAAAAAAACTTTTTCCGCAAAATAAGTTTTTCAAAGAAAAGTAAGGAACTCCATTAAACCAAAAATGAGCAAAAATGAAACCCAAAACGAACAAATTACAATAAATAACCGAGTCAAACTCAAAACGAGCAGAAATTAAAACGAGTTGGACTCAAAACCCTGTTCCTTCCCATGGTCAAAACATAATTTGCACTTTACAGAAAAAATATAAATGTTTTTACTTTTATATCTTTTATAAATCAAATAATATTAGCATTTTGATTACTAAATGTCAGTATATGTATATTAAACTGACAATGCTCATTCATTTGTATCTTTTTCAGTAAAGTGCAAATTATGTTCTGGCCTTTGGAAGGCACAGGGGTTTTGAGCCCAACTCATGTTAATTTCTGCTCATTTTGAGTTTGACTCGGTTATTTATTATAATTTCTGTTCGTTTTGGGTTTAATTTTTGCTCATTTTTGGTTTAATAAAGTTCTTTACTTTTCTTTGAAAAACTTATTTTGTGGAAAAAGTTTTTTCTAATTAATTTATGTTCGTTTTATATTGACATAGTCTTTTCAGGGAAAAAGAAAATAATGTTTAAATCTTTTCGTTTTTTTAAGACTTTATAGTTTGGCCTGATATGTGTATGCTGGAAAAAATTTTCAACAATTTTTAACAACATGCACCCTTTTAAAAATATGGATGTATTTTCGACATACCACCATATATACGACGTATTTTCGACATAACACCTTTAAATTAGGTGTTGTTTTCTTAGACCACTTCTGCTCTTAAAATTTAACCAAATCAAAATAGCGTAAGTGTATCCAAGCTATCAAAGAAAGTAAACAGATTTGTTTGCGAATGGTATCAAGTTTTCCATTTCAGGTCATCTAGAGGAGGTATGAAACTAAATTAAACACTACTATTGTGTCCATATTTTTAAACAAATACACTTTCAAATGGGGATAAATCCATTTATTTAGACAGTGAAAAAACAGGTACAAAAGTCCAGATTTTTCCATCACATATACAGCGACCCTCTTCAGTAGAAATACTAAATTAATAAAATTGAAACTAGCATATTTATATACAACAAAATAAAAAACTTTTCGGGTCATTCACAAAATAATGAACTTCCGGATTATTCACTAGATTATTTTTAGAGAGAGTTCATTGACAAAGTTTATTCAAAGTTCATTTGTACCTATTTTTCACTGTCTAAATAAATCGTTTTATCCCCATTTGAAAGTTTATTTGTTTGTCTTAGAACGTCAGTGTGGTCTGGGAAAATAACACCTAATGTAAAAGTTTTATGTCGAAAATACGGCGTATATACGGGGAAATGAGACCAACCCAATAGACATCTATAAACTCAACATTTGGTTTGCAAGTAGAAGACACGGAAGGCTTTGCCACTTTCATTGGAAATTTGTTTTACATTTCGGCAAGATTAAAGAAGAAAATTTACATCAAGAACTTTGAATGAACTTTGTCAATGAACTCTCTAGTTATTAAAATGGGCTATTAAAAAGGGCGCTAGCCACTCCAATTTCCAATAGAATGAGCCCTTTTCGAAGTTTCTACGACACCTCCTTCGATACGAAGTGCCCTGGTATGGAAAACAAAAAAATAAATAATACATTGTGCCAACATCGTTCTTTATTTAGGCAGCGTTATTGCGCTGCCTATGATTCCAATTAAGAAAAAGCCAAAGGTTTTTTCCTGTTTGTAATTTTATACCCAGGTTGCAGCTAGCAATTCAGGTTGCAGTTACAATAAAGAACAGACTCTAGCCTTTTGTAACTGAAATAAGACTGTTGTTTTAGATGTAATCCGGATTGCAGCGGTAGCTAGTAACCTAGTAAGAGACGATCACGCCCCATAGTAAAAACTAAACAACCCACAACTCCTAAAAATAGAGTCAGATCAAAACCATAAGTACACTATTAGAACCAGCTTGTCTGAAACCCCTTTATAGAAAATTTACCATCTCTTGGCTTGAACAGCAAGGAAATTATATTGGCTTCAAAATCTAGAGAAGTGGCTGTAACCACGATATTCTGCATATAAGGCATCTTTTTTTCTTTCTTACATTTAGGAACGAACTGTAGCCCATAGTAATACATAAAGGATCGATATATTTCATCATAAATGGTGTTAGTCAAGTATGTTATTAATAGATTTCTGAACAAAACCTAGTTAAAAAAAGAAGAATAAAACTGTGTCTATACAAACAGTGCAATGAAACACCAGTTTCGAACACAAACCATCTATACATACTGATACCCTCACATTTATAGGTATTGCATATTAAGTTCGAGATTCTAAGCTCTTTACCCTAGGAACCTGTTAGAGGGTCTCAGTATCTTTAGAGGGGTATCATATTATTAACAAACTGGATTTTCTAAAATAGCAGTCCTAGTATCTCAACAGCTTGGTAATTGTAACCTTCACTGGCCTTTAACCAGTGGGCCAGGAAATGGCTATAGTCCATATGGCTTTTTCTTGGAGGGTGTTCTTACATCTGGACAATATGATACATAAAATAAGCAGCCAGGATCTACTCTAAACTAATAAAATAATATATCTACAATAAGAAATTTTCTACTGAATAAAAAGCTTCACATTAGAGCTGAAGCAAATCAACTGCGTAGAAGTACTCTCCCATTGACATGTGTCAGGATGGAGCAAAGCGGGGCGAAGAAAATGTATTTCAATGGATCATGGCACCCGACTGTTGTGTTGTCAAAAGTGTTTTTTTTTTTTTTATACTGAAATGGAATTGGATATATTGTGTGAACGCAATCTTGTTCGTATTAAACAGAAAAAAGAACAGAATGAAAATTCCCTTCGATCATTTTTCTAGTTAGACTAGATCCTGCATCAGCCTGTAGTTGACACGGACAAACTGTAGCTGGCTGTTTATCGCATGAGCAATTAAGCATCTTTTAACAGTGACAACCAGGCCCGTCGTTGGGAAGAAAAATGTTCAGCTGTTGCGCTTTTGGCTGATATCCCAAGAACCATTCTTGCAAAGGTTACCGTTATTGGGATATGCTCTCTCTGATTCTTTTAAAACGCAATGCATGGGTTTTTTTTTATTTCAGTACAGTTTTTGATCAATTAGCTCGTGATGCTTCATTTGCTAAAAGTAGATCAACGTGACAAAAGTCATCTTGTTTTCTAAAAGCTTCGTCTCTTTCATTAAGATACACAAGTTCTTCAATGGAAGAGTAGAATTCCGGTAAAATTCTTTTTCAAGGCTGTTGTTGTGATGTTAATTATAGTTTTGAAATTCATGCAGAATTAGAGTACATAACAGGCTGACCAAAAAGTCAATATAGATTTATTATGATGCAACTATAGCAGATTTAATCAAATTTTAATCAATGAGAAAATCGGAACTCCTTCAACCTACACTGACTATTGCCTTAAAAGTAGAGGTTGGAACCAAAGTATAGCGAGGTTGCATGCAAAATGTGTTAACTATAATTATTCTGCATATTATGAAGGAAGAATTGTTTCTTAGCGTGTTTCCTTCTCTCCTGTTAGTTCTCTGGGCAAATACCAAAAACAATTTCAAGAAAACAATTATTGCTTCATAATATGCAAAATAATTGTAATTAGCATGTTGTGATTGCAGATCCACTATACTTTACTGCCCCCCCCCTCCCTAGTGTGTAAATATAAAGCCGAAATTATGTATTTCCCAAGTGTATTTGTTCTGTTCTTGATTTTGTCACAGTTCATTTCATTTACGGGCACACGGGTTGAAACAAGAGTTACGCATGGCAAAGTACATGGGAATTATTTAATCTAAAGTGTAGGGTAAAGTATAGGGGAGCTTTAGTTGAAACGTGTTAACTACAATTTATCTGCATATTCTGAAGTAAAATTGTTTTCTTAAAATGTCCTCTCCTAAACAGCCCAAATTCCAGACTTACACCTTATACACAAACGTTTAGAGCCTAACTTATGCGTTGATGTACCATGCAAGAAAACAGCTAGTGGGCTAGGCTGCTTAGACAAAAAGATTAGAAAGTATCCACATTAGTTTTCTGGACATTGTACTGAAATCAGCAAATAAGTTTGAGATTTCTTTTACTTGTAAATCTATTATCAAACCTTTTGTTTTTTTCTAAGGGTATCTTTAACCATTTTTTGTCCATAATAAAAAGATCATCTCTTATTCATTCCAAAATCACTCTATCTTTTCTTGTAAACATTGATGATGCTGACAAAACTACATGAAAAGATTGCCGTCACAACTCGTATTAAAACTCACAGATAAGATTCGACCCGGAAGCACACCACGTATAAATTGTTGCCGCCAGCTGCTGCTGACCATGTATAAATTAAGGGCTTATGACGTCTATGAACACACAACTTATATTTAGGGGTTAAAATTATCAGAGATATTACGAGGTATGTTCTTCTTATTTTGTCACTTAAGTACGAGAAACAGCATTTTTTCGTTGTCATCAGAGGACGCAGCATGAAAAACTGCATCAGATTCCTGTAAAAAGTCATTTTCTGTAAAAATCGACTACTGTACACGCAATAGCCGCGATAACATGTTTTGATTTAGTTCAACATTTCTTTCAACATTCCCTGAAAGACTTGCATTAATGCCCTTTGCATTTGTGAAAGTAGAAGTCAAACCTGCATACCTTTTCTCAATAACATAGACTATATGTAAACAATGAACAAATTGCCTAACTTATAGCCCTTGTCCTGAAGCCTTGGGGGGGGGCATCCCCAAACGTTTAATTACTGATACTTTCAACAATGCTGGAAAAAATAGATGCCTAAAAACTTTGTTTGGATGTTTGTTTCGGGAAATGATTGGCATGTGTATGGGGGGGGGGTGGCTTGTTGCTCTCAAATCACTTTGACTCTTAAGATGGTTGCTATAATTTCAATTCAAATGAGCCCCATCTGAAATTTGTACGACCACCCATTCCATAAAAGCCTTATATGCCCGCATGGCATAACTTACAGCCCTTGCTCACGGACTCTGGGGGTTGTGTCAACGCTGGATGCATTGTTATATGTTATTTGGACTATTTTGAACAAAATTGTTATCTCAAAATTTCAATCAGATGCGTTTGGTGAAAAGAGGGGCAGTTGGGGAAAGAGTGGCTAGTTGTCCTTAATGACTTTTGACTCCTAAAAGGGAATCAAAACTTCTAGTTTTCAACCAAATGAGCCACTTCTAAAGTTCTTACAACCATCCCTTCCATAAAAAATGAGATGTCCCCGGGGCATAAATTTCAACCCTTGCCCCCAGGCTCTGGAAATTTGTATCAACTCCAAAAGCCTTGTTATATGATCTTCGGACTATTTTGAATTTAATTGCGATTTCGAATTTTCTATTGGATGTATTTCGGGAAAACATGACGGGGGGGGGGGGGTACCTGCCCTCTGATCACTTTGACTCTTAAAAATAGCACCAGAAATTCTGATCCAATCTAATGAGCCCGCTCCAAAGCATTTACGTCTACCCTTCCTATAAAAACTTATATGCCCCCAGGGCATAACTTACAGCCCTTCCCCTAAGGGCTCGGGGGGAAGGGGGTATCAACCTTGTAGCCATTGCTCTTTGTTCTTTGGACTGTTTTGAATAAAATGGATATCCTACAATTTCAATCACATGCGTTTGGTGAAAATAGGGGTAGTTGGGAGGGGGAAGGGGCTAATGGCTCTCCATCAATTTTGACTTAAAAGGAACTACAACTTCTAATTTTCAACCGAATGAGCCTCCCCTAAAGTTCAAACAACCATCCCTTCCATAAAAAGTTAAATGCCCCCGGGACATAACTTACAACCCCTGCCCCTAGGCTCCCGGGGTTTGTTTCAGGCCTAAAAGCCTTGTTATATGATCTTTGGACTAATTTGAAAAAAATTGCTATTTCAAATTTCTATTGGGTGCATTTTGGGAAAATACGACGTTTGTCGGGGGGTAGTTGCCCTCCTATCACTTTGACTCTTAGAATTTGAATTTCTGAACTGGAACTCCTGATTACCAATCCAATGAGCCTCTTCCGAAGTTTGTACGACCACTCTTTCTATAAGACCTTATATGCCCCCAGGGCATAACTTAGAACCCTTGCCTTGAGGGCTGTGGGGGGTTGTTATCCTCAAAGATATAACTTCCGGATTTTTCGACTATGCTGAGCAAAATAGCTATCTCAAAATTTTGATTGGATGTGTTTGGGGAAATGATAGGTGTGGCGAGGGAGGGCTATTTGTCCTCCAATCACTTTCCAGTATTAAAAAGGGCACTAGCCGTCTGAATTTATAATTGAATGAGCCCTTTTCAAAGTTTCTAAGACATCTGCTTCTATTCGAAGTGCCCTGGTCTAAACATCGTTCTTTACTTAGACTGCGCTATTGCGCTGCCTATGAATCAACATTCATATTTTAATTATTTTTTTTTTGTTCTTGATTACTCTTTTGTATCTGAACCAATATTTAAGCATTTCAGATTCTCATTTAGAAATATATCTAGAAACTGTTAATATTCAAAAAACTGTTAGTAAGTTTTCCTTTTTAGCGCCGAAAGAGGTGTGCTGGTCGTTGCATCTAAATCAAAGCAGCCATCACAGGAGGAACTTGTCAAAATTTTATCTCCCGTCTCTGAGTTGATACAATCCATCCAAGATTTCAGAGAGAAAAATCGAAAATCAGCCTTTTTTAATCACTTAAGTGCAATATCAGAAGGTATTCCGGCCTTGGGATGGGTTGCTGTGTCCCCGGCACCTGCACCATATGTCAAGGAAATGAGTGATGCTGGCCAGTTTTATACCAACCGTGTTTTAAAAGATTGGAAAGAAAAGTTAGTGATTTTTTCTTTATACATCCTACTGATACCCATTTTTACAGGTTGTAGTTTTATTAACAACATGCAGTAGTGGGATTTTTAGTTTGAAAAAGGGAGGAGGCATCTTAAATTTTGTTTTCAAAATGTTATGGAATATGTATTGTTTTTTGCAACTTTTATTAAGATGGATTTTAAGTGAAAATCCAGGTTTTTCAAATATTTGGAAAATATATTTAACAGCTCCCCTTCCCATCCGGGATTACATAAAGGTATATGCAGCTAGAGTAGCTATCGTTCAATGGCGTTATGTTGGTTGATAAGTCAGAAACGTGTGCAGGATTACAGTTGTAAAATTTTGTCCCCATCATTTTGTAACCTCATCTTTATTAATTATCTATCATATGTCCAGCTTAATCTTTAGTAGTCTCTGCTGTCCGTTCAGTTGATCTTCCGCCTGCTTCTTTGAGTAGTATATACAGCTGTACGTTAAGAACTTACAGATATCATAAGAGTATGTAGAATATGAATGAAAATGGACTGAGTATTTTTTCCTTAGCTTGCTGGCTGTCGTGGTTTGGGTAAACAGGTTCTAACATTTTAAACCGAGTTGAAGTTAGTGAAACCTTCCCTAAGCGAAAAAGGATGTAAATTTGATTGATGTAATATATCATACGATGAGGAAAAATCAAACTTATACAAATAAGTAGCTAATCGAAGAGACAATAATACAAAACAGTAGAAGAGGGAATATTAGAAAATGAATAACTAAGTGAAAACCGAAAAATCACTTTTTGAGGAAAGAATGTGCTACTTGAAGGAACTTAAAATTTCCATGTCTCATGGCGTGCTGCTTATTCCATAGCTTACTGCTTATCAGATTAGTTGCAAGGAGGATTGCCGCTTAAATTTTATTCATGTAAAAATCATATTCTTAAGTGTTTTTTTCAGTTTTAAATTAATTCATTTTTCAGAATTATTTTTTAATGCTATCTTATGTAATTTTTAGACTAATCTAAGCATCTTACAGCTGAAAATATTCCGGAAGGAACCTGATGCTTAAAGGTTTGCATTTGTTAGGTTTGATATACGGTACATATTTTGTTTTATGTTTTGTTTTACTATCTTTTATTATAGTTTTTACAGATAGGATAGGTTCTCGTAGGCTTTTCAGGGGGCAGAATCACATTTGTGTACAGCTAGGAAATAAACTATTGAAATTTCGAAATGTCCTTGCCTTATTTTTCTTCAGCATTTTCGTGCATAATTAATCTTATTTTTCTTACAATTCAAAGTAAAATGAAAAATAATCTTCATATTCCCAAGACATGCATAGGGAAAAAAGTTTACTTTTTTTTTACAGAAAAATTGTTTACACTTGTTTTCAGTGTCATGTTTTCCCCTTTTCTTTGTTATTTTTGCTGATATCTTAGGGACAAAACACATGTTGATTGGGTCAAAGCCTGGCTTCAAACTTTGAACGACCTCCAAGCTTCTGTGAAACAGTATCATACAACAGGACTGGTATGGAACCCATATGGAAAATCGGCAACTGGTGTTGCAACTGTTCAACCAAAAGGTAAGGTGAAAATCAGGAGAGGGCTCATTTAAACAAAAATTATATTTTTTAGTGCCTTTTTTCGGTGATTAAAAAGATTTTGCAATGTGAAAATGGCCTTTTCTGCCAATTTTAGGCACCAAACTATGATTTCCCCCTAGAGGGCCAAACTTGCCATCTACTATTACTACTGCTAATAACCCAACGCAGCACCATGCCGCCTGAGGCCAACTCAGCCACACGCGCTCCTCCTTCATCCCAATCTATTCAAAGCCTCCCTCTTTCTACCCTCCCAGGATGTTCCCATTTCATTAACATCTTTCTTTATGACATATTCCCATCCCAACCGCGGACGACATGCTTTCCGTTTAGCCCTAGACGGATGGGTGAAAAGGACAATCTTCGGCAATCTGGCATCCTTCAACCACAGAACGTGCCCTAGCCATCACAATCTTCCTTTCATTACAGCCTTAAGAAGCAGAACTGAACCGCATTATCGTACAGCCTACTGTTTGAAATACAGTGAGTCAGGCGGGTACCCAAAACGATCCGTAGGCAATTTCTCTGGAAAACATCTAGCAAATCTTCATCTGTTTTCCGGGGCTCCTATGCTTCAGAGCCATATTTGACCACTGTCATCTCGGTAACTTCCAATATTCTAGTTTTGGTTTGCAGACTTATCTTCCTATTCTTCCAAGCTTTGTTTAACTCTGAAAAACACCTGAGCCTTGGCTATTCTATTTTCAATATCTTTACTGCTCCCATCAACTTCACTAATAATCTTTTCGTTGCCCAACTTCACCTTATCATCTTCATTTATTCTTAACATTGATGTTCGAACCTATTCTAGCACCATATACTCGCAAAAACCTCTAAAAGTTCCTTTATTTTGTTCACACATTCGTCTAGGATGCTTAAATCATCAGCATAATCTAAGTCCAGGAGAGATTTTTTCTTCCCCCTTTGATCCTGTGGTCTCCCATTGCCTTTCCTGTGCTCCTTAAGACAAAGACCATCAAAATTATCATAGGCAGCGCGCTAGCGCTGCCTGAGTAAAGAACGATGTTGCCACAATGTATTATTTTTTTATTTATTTTTTTCTCCATATCCGGGCACTTCGTATCGAAGGAGTTGTCGTAGAAACTTCGAAATGGGCTCTTTCGATTGGAAATTGGAGTGGCTGGTGCCCTTTGTAATAGTCGAAAGTGATTATAGGGCAACTCCCCCCACGCCCATCATTCCCGCAAACACATCCAATAAAAATTTTGAGATAGCCATTTTGTTCAGCGTAGTTGAAATCCAAATAGAAAATATGTTTTTGAGGAGGACACTGCCCCACAACCCTCGGGGTAAGGGTTTTAAGTTATGCCCTGAGGGCGTATAAGAACGATTTTGGCACAATGTATTATATTTTTTTCCATAGCCGGGCACTTCGTATCGAAGTAGTTGTCGAAGGAGCTCATTCGATTGGAAATTGGAGTGGCTAGTGCCCTTTTTAATACTCGAAAGTGATTGGAGGGCAACTAGCCCCCCCCCCCACGCCCATCATTCCCCCAAACACATCCAATCAAAATTTTGAGATAGCCATTTTCTTCAGCGTAGTTGATTTCCAGATAGACAATATGTTTTTGAGGAGGACACTTCCCCACAACCCTCAGGGCAAGTGTTTTAAGTTATGCCCTGGGGGCATATAAGCTTTTTATTGAAGACGTTGTCGTAGAAAGTGATTGGAGAGTAACTAGGCCCCCCCCCCCACACCCATCATTACCCCAAACACATTCAATCAAAATTTTGATATAGCCATTTTGTTCAGCTTAGTTGATTTCCACATATAAAATATGTTTTTTAGGAGGACACTACCCCACAGCCCTTAGGGCAAGGGTTATACGCTATGCCCTGGGGGCATATAAGGTTTTTATTGAAATCTTTGTCTTAGAAACTTGAAAAAGGGCTCATTCGATTTGAAATTCAAAGGGCTAGTGCCCTTTTTAATAGTTGAAAGTGATTGGAGGGTAAATAACCCCCTCTGACAAACACCTTTTCCAAACAATCATCCGATAAACTTTTTGAAATTATATTCTTGTTCAATGTAATTGAAAGATTTGTACAGTATATTTTTATGGAGAGAAACTCCTCCCCCTACAAACCCTAGGTAAAGGGTTGTAGGTTATATCCTGGGGGCATATAAAGTTTTTATTGAAAGCGCTGTTGTAGAAACTTCAAAAGGGCTCATTCAATTGGAAATTGAAAGGGCTAATGCCTTTTTTAATAGTTAAAAGTGATTGGATAGCGACTAACGCCCCTCTCACGTCCACCATTTTCCCAAACACATCGAATTAAAATTTCTGATATCCATTTTGTTCAACGTAGTTGAAAATTTGTGAAATTAGGTCTTTTAGAATCATAACCCCCTCAGAGCCCTCAGTGCAAGGGTTGTAAGTTATGGCCTGGGGTATATAAAGTTTTTTATTGAAAGGTTTGTCGTAGAAACTTCAAAAGGGCTCATTCAATTGGAAATTGAAAGGGCTAGAGCCTTTTTTAATATTTGAAAGTGATTGGATAGCGACTAATGCCCCTCTCACGCCCACCATTTTCCAAAACACATCCAATCAAAATTTTGAGATATCCATTTTGTTCATCGAAGTTGAACATTCTGGAAATTAGGTCTTTTAGGATGATAACCCCCTAAGCGCCCTCAGTGCAATGGTTGTAAGTTATGCCCTGGGTGCATATAAGGTTTATATTGAAAGTTGTTGCATAAATCATAGGCAGCGCGATCGCGCTGCCTAAGTAAAGAACGGGGACACTCGAGAACGAGAAAAGAAACTGGGACTAAGTAAAGAGGAGGACACTCCCCCACAACCCTCAGGGCAAAGGTTTTAAGTTATGCCTTCGGGGCAAATAGGAACGGTGTTGGCACAATGTATTATTTATAAATTTTTTCATTTAGAGCAGGGCACTTCGTATCAAAGAAGTTGTAGAAACTTCGAAAAGCGCTCATTCGGTTGGAAATTGGAGTGGCTTGTGCCCTTTTTAATAGTGGAAAGTAATTGGAAGGTGACTAACACCCCTTTTACGCCCACCATTTCCCGAAACACATCCAATCAATATTTTGAGATAGCCATTTTGTTCAGCGTAGTTGATTTCCAGATAGAAATTATGTTTTTGAGGAAGACACTCACCCATAGCCCTTAGGACAAGGATTATAAGTTATGCCCTGGGGGGCATGTAAGGTTTTTTATAGAAGACGTTGCGGTAGATACTTCATAAAAAGCTCATTCGATCGAAAATTGAAAGTTCTACTTGTCTTTTAAATAGTCAAGAGAGACTAAAGGGCAGCCAACACGCCTCTCACGCCCACCTATTCCCCAAACACATCTAATCAAAACTTTGAGATAGCCATTTTATTCAACGTAGTTTTAAGTTCTGGAAATTAGGTCTTTGAGGATGAAACCCATATAAGGTTTTTATATAACGCGTTGTCGTAAAAACTTCAAAAAGGGCTCATTCGATTGGAAATTGAAATGGCTAGTGCCCTTTTTAATAGTCGAAAGTGATTGGAAACCCTTTGTCCCTTTGTCTCCAGAGGTATGAATTTGTATGAATTTGTTTAAAGGGTGGTATAGTTGAGTCACTCTCAGGTTTGCCCGGAACCCGTTTTTCCCGTTTTTCCTATATATTTTTATTTTTTTTATTTATTATTTATGGGATGGCGGCGGGAAGTTTTGGAGTATGTGAAGTATTGATTTTCTGTTATTGTGACCAGGAGCCGAGTGAGTGTAGGATTTTCATTCTTTCTTCTTTTTTTCTTTCTTTCTTCTTTTTCTCTTTTTTTCTCTTCTTTCTCTTTATTATGTTATTATAATTGTTAATTTTAAGAGGGTAAATACTTCCGAACAAGCGTTAGCTTATGGAAGGTCATTTGTTTTTTTTGTGTTGTGTTGTTTTTGGAATAAACCCTTATCTTATCTTAAAAGCAACTAACACCACTTCCACGCCCACCATTTCCCCAAACACATCCAATAAAAATTTTCAGATAACCATTTTGGTCCACGCAGTTCAAAGTTCGGGAAACTCTTTCTTTTAGCAGGAAACTCCTCCCAAAGTCTTCAGAGCTAAGGTTTTATACTATGTACTGGGGGCACATTATGGTTCCGTTGAAAGATTTTGCGTATAAACTTGAAAAAGGACTCTTTCGATTAGAAATTCAAAGGGCTAGTACCTTTTTTAATAATCAAAAGTGCTTTGTTCTATAGATTTGTATATTATGATGCTATAGATTTGTATATTAGGGGGGGGGGAAATGTATTGCGGGTCTGCATGCAAAATGTGTTTTGTACAATTATTCTGCGTATTTGATGGATAGATAGATAGAGAGGTGCCTTTAAAGCCAAATATACGGCCATGAACATAGTAAAATAACATAAATGAAAGGCACAAATAACATAAACTTTGATCAGCGATCATCATAAAACACGGAAATTAAACACTACATTAACCTAATAATAGTACTTAATACTATGTAAAACGGTCATTGGAAAAAAAAACATTTAACACTTAGAAAAAACACTTAAATGAAACATTACATTTACTTTATACTGTGTGGTTTTTTTTTTTTTTTTTTTTTTTTTTTTTTTTTTTTTTTTAGTTAACAAAATTTCCAAATACCTTGCTATTCTTCTGTAATTTTTTAGTGGCCATACCTAGAAGGAATTGTTTTCTGACTTCAAACTGTCCAAATACTTTACCACCACCCTCATATGCTATCACTTGTCTTTGTCTTGTCTCGTGCTAAGCTGAAAAAAGCTAATGAAGAAACCGGTTTGTTCTCAAATTTTGCACAAACGAGTTATACACAGCGTAAACTTGAGTGAGTTGCCCATAATACAAAAGTACCAAAACTCCTTCCCCCTACGGAAATCAAAAAAATTAAACTAAAATAAATTTCTCAAATTTTGAAAGCCTTTTTTCCACGGGGGGGGGGTATTTTCCGGGGTGAAACGCTGGCCAGTAAATTTTTTCTCCGACTCGTTAAAACGTAATGCAATGCATTTAAACAAATTACCGATGCGTTTTTTCAAACTTTTTTTTGTACCTCCCCTGCAAAAAAATTCTGGACACGGCCCTGCAGGGGAGGTATAGAATATTCTTCAAAATCAAAGAATCAGGACACAACCGTGTTTAAACATTCCACCCCCTTCCCTTTCTCAATGATAAGTCCTATGTGTAAAGAATTGAAAATGGCACAATTTTCAAATTGCCAAACAATTTGGACAAAAATAAATAGATTTTTTATTGTTAATATTTTATCTAAAACGTTTTTTCTTTAATTATTATTTTTTCTATTATTACTCCTCCTTCCATATAACGTGGATGCACATACTATTTTTTGATTCAGTCCAGATAGTCCTCAAAATTCACCGAAGTTCCACATTTAGACCCTTACTCTGTAGGGACACAAACGGGTTGGAACATTTTTTCCTTTTCAAATGATGAATCGTGTGTATAAAGAATCGAAAAATTGCGTAATTTATAAATTGTCAAATTATCTACCCAAAAAAGCGTATTCTTTCTTGTTAATGTTTTATCAATTATACTCACGTTTCGATTTTTTTTTTACCTTACTTTTCCTGTGAGCATGTACACAAGACTTTTCGATTTGGTCAAGACCCTCGTTTGCCCCTAGCAAAGCTCTCCTCCCTAAGTAGAAAAGTAGTTTTTAAGATATTAAGGATAGTACCGCAGTTACGTCTGTTGTAAAAACAAGGGCCAAGCCAGGTTAATCAAACTAAGTTTCCCCTCGTAAGAGGTGCACCGTTCACGGATATACTACCATATCGGGCCGATGCGTGAAGGTGGCGGGGCAAACCCTAATGGAAACTGAGGCTGCCTGAAAAAGTAAAAAGTACGGTCGACTTTGCCTGAAAAAGCCATAATGAAGGACACAGCCTTATTTTGAACTACCCTACTTAACTAGCCACAATTTATCTTTACTTTTTTTTGCCAGGCCCAAAAAAAACTATTAAAATAAAGTTTGACAGTAAGAAAACCGTTAGTGAATATTAATCACGTCTAGATAATTTTTGAAGGTTCTGGCTTGAGTTAATTTTGCTCTGTTTATGGATAATTTTGTGGTTGCTTATTTAATTATCTGCTTAACCAACGCTAGCCACATAACCAGACAAACTAGGAAAAAAAAGCGAGTTAGCGATTTTTATTTACATACGTCTTTCTGCAGACGTATAAACCATTAGGACATGTTGAGTGCAAAAGTTCATTGGGAATATTATGTCTTGTTAATTTCAGAAGGGACTAAATTTAGCAATTTTTTTAATTAGCCATTAAACGCCACTAGAAGTGGAAGAAAAAAATGATTTATCTGCTTACCATGCCAAACTATTGTTACTACTGAAAGTACTTGACCACAGTTGGCCTAACCTAACCTGACCACAATTTAGTTATACTACTACTGCTATTTTTATTCCTCCTCCAACTACCACTACTACTGACTATATTCCCCAAACCTAACCTATTACTATTATTCCTCACCACTACTAAACCTAATCTGATATTTTTGTTGTTACTCCTAATCCACGCCCTGGTCCACGCCTTCGGATATTCGAAGGTATCCTGCGCGCTTTTGCGTTAGGCCTTTTTATTTGTTTGCTTAGTTTGCCGTGTTAATTTACTATTGTACGTTACCATGCATTGAGTCGAACCTGCATCTTTTGTATTTGAAAGGAAGTCTCTGACTCTTCCTCCTATTGTTACCACTACTACTACCTGACTTTTACCCAAACCTAATCTGATATTATTTTTTGTTACACCTAATCCACGCAAACCGCGCTGGAACTTCCCCTATCCGCCACCTGGCAATTATAAATTAAGGACGCGCTTCGTTGCTGGGCAGGCGCCTCTGGCACCAAGCGCTAATCTCAAAATTCGAGGATTTGCAAGCTTTATCAACATGTAGTATTATAATTAGAGTGATTCGGACCTGAATCTTTTAAATTTGAAAGATAGTCTCTGAGCCACCATACTGCTGCTGACCGATAGTCTAGATGAATTATTCTGTTTGTGATTATTATGGAGCCATAGAGAAATCGGAAAAAGATGGAACCCTGGATTATTCCCGTTGCAGATAAAACAGGACTCATTTTAATGGAAATTACTGCATCTAGTCGCTTTTGTAAGTAAGAATAAACTATTTGAAAAACAAAATCAATTTTTACAAAAAAAAACGGACTGTATTTTCGTGTACAAGATCACGGTTGCAGCGATAGCTGCAAACTAGTAAAAAACGAACTCGCCCAATTATAGATGAGGCACGCGCTTGGTTGCTGGGCACGCACCTCCGGCACCAAGCGTTTATCTCAAAATTCGAGGATTTGCAAGCTTTATCAACAAGCAGTATTCTAATTGCAGGAACAAACTATTTTTTAGATGCAGTGATTCGAACCTGCATCGTTTAAGTTTGAAAGGAAGTCTCTGATGCACCGAACTGCCGGTCACCGATAGTCTAGATGAATTATTCTGTTTATGATTATTCTGTTTATGACTATTATGGAACCATAGAGAAATCGGAGAAAGATGGAACCCTGGATTATTCCTGTTGCAGATAAAACAGGGCTCATTTTAAAGGAAATTACTGCATCTAGTCGCTTTTGTAAGTAAGAATAAACTATTTGAAAAACATATTTCCAGATTCCGGCTGGATTTTGGACTACTGGACTACTTAGCATCAAAATGAACTTCATATTCAGACCCAGCGTATCCAAAAAAAAAACATACCGCCCCCAGCCATTGTAAATAGCTCGTTTGTAACATTTTGAACATTTTGGGCCCCTCCTCCATCCCCAATTTTTGAGCAAAAATGCCCATATAACCCTACAATATTTCCCAGTAGGCTACTTGGTCTCATTCTCGCCAGAACCCGTACTTACCTTTGTGACATCTAGGATGCATTTGGCGTCAACCTATTTGATTAGTTCAGCTCAACCTGTGGCAGGAATCTGCGAGAATTCCCTTTTTGGCAGGAAACTTGTGACTGTTTGAACTCTTGGTTGAACCAACCCAATGGTTGATGTCAACACACACCCTAAGATCATTGAATATTAATGGAGTCTTACCAAAGATCACTTTTACCAACAAGAAGTTGTAGTTGTATTACCTGCCAAACCCTTTTTCAAAATAAAAACGAAGAGAAATTAATACGTATATGACTGGGCTTGCCCCCTACTCATTACCTCGCACTTTACGCTAAAGTCTTTTTTGTACTTTCATCAGAGCTGTTCATTCTAATTAACGGCCTTTGTGATTAACGGGTCATTCTTAAAGAATTGGAACAAGATTTGAATTTAGTGTAAAGACCGAGGTATTGACTAGGGGGCGAACCCCCTAATATACGTAATAAAAATATACAAATATAGAAGTTCGTTACGTAAGTTAATTTGTGATTTACGTCAGAACAAAATTTTGAGAAAGCCATTTAGACAAAAAAAGGTAAAATTAATATACAAATTTCGTTTTGATTATTCATGTACGGTGAGCCAAAATAAAAGCTGCATTAACTCAAAAACGTTCAGAGATTAAATAAAAAAAAGAAGTGCTGTAGATAGGTCCATGATAAGTATAGGTGTCATAGAGGTACTCAGAAGGAACAAGGATATGCAGTAAAACGGGATTCGAGGAAAATGTCAGTTACGACCTTTAGCTAAAACTGCGACGATATTTGGCATCATATAAGCATTTTCTTATATGATGTCAGGCATAACATAAATAAGATTGTTGAGTTTCCAACACAACAGTTATTTATATAATATAATGTCTGTTGGAAGGCCCAAAAAACAGAAAATTTGCAGTTGCAGTTACTATAAATGAGGATCCTTTGGAACCAACACCTGAACTATCAAACGTGATAAGATATGAAATTCTACAACCTAGACCATCAATTGCGACAGCACCGATACGAACAGCTAAAGCAAAGGCCATTGCTAAATTGTCTGAAGTAATCGAAATCCAAAAACGTGTCAAAAATGAAAATGAAGAGCAAATTGGCGGTTTGAAGATATGTGAAAACGACAATTAGAACGTTCAAAAGCGAAAAAGGAAGAGGAAAGACACACGCGGTTAGAAGACATATGACACCGATCAAGTCAGTGAGTCAAAAATGGAAATGAAGAGCCAATACACACACGGTTTGAAGAAAAGCAGCGGCGTTTCAAAAATAAAAATGAAGAGTAAAGACACATACAGTTAGAAGAAATGCAATACCAAGCATGTGATCACGACAAAATTTAAACTGAAACACAAATACACACGCGGTTATAAGACCAGCGATGGATTGTCAAAAATGAAAATGAAGAGCAAGGACACACGCGGTTAGAAGACTTGTGACACCGAGCATGTGAGCAAGTCAAAAATAAAATGAAGAGCAAAGACCCGCGCGTATAGAAGATATGTGACACCAACCATGTGAGCGAATGAATGAAAATCAACCTGGACAGCGAGAATCAAAACGTGTCAAAATTGGAAATGATAGTAATGATGATTGGGTTTGGGATTTTGACACGGATAAGGTCACCAATTCCTACCATACCTTTGTTAAAAAAACAAAGGATCGGCAAGATGTATTTCATAATGACGAAAGATAAACCGAGGTAAAACAAACCAAACAAATTGAAAATGATAGCGATGATGATTGGGTATTGGATTTTAACATGAATAAGGTCATCAATGGCTACCATACCTTTGAAATTCAAAAATATGCACTAGATAAATCGTTGGAAGAAAAATAAGTGTTTGTCCCACCACCTAAACAATTAAAAGAAACAAAGGTTCGGTAATATGTCTTTCATAATGACAAAATACAAGCCAAGGCAGAAGAAGAAGTTTTTGTCCCACCACCTGAATAATTAAAAGAAACAAAGGTTCGGCGATATGTCTTTCATAATGACAAAAGACAAGCCGAAGGAAAAGTTAAAGGTCCAATAAAAGAAAAATGTAATTTTACGAAGGGACCACTTCTAATTTAAGGTCCATTTGGACGTCATGACATTAAGAGAAGACTCAAATTGTCTGCGTTTAGAAGACAAGTGACAGTGAGACTGCATATATAGAGCCCTGCTAGGTGCCGAGTGCCGGGACCAGGCGGCTTGCGGTACTATATATATATATATATATATATATATATATATATATATATATATATATATATATATATATATATATATATATATTGATCGAATTGAGGTTGAGAGCTAGGAGTATGATCTGCCATCTATCTTCTGCCTACTTAAGACGCTAGTTATAGAATTTCTAAAAGTGCAACCTCTCTACTTGAGGCAATTCGACTGCTTGTTTCATGAACCACGGCCAAAACTTTATCTGAATAGATTACCAGCAAGCCAACATGTCAACAAGCTGTGGAAGTGATTGGGCCATAGCCAAACAAAATCCTAGATACGGCCTTGGCTTGGACCATCGCAGGCCAAGTTCTTTCTAGATTAGGGTGGATGGACAAATATTCTTTATTGGAATTAGTCTAGACCCCGGCGCCGCGCCGACGGATCGACCGAACGCTGCCGACGAGAGGCCCGGTCGAACGCCGCCGACGTGTCATACCGCCGCCGGCGTGTCGCAGGCGCGACACGCCGCGGCAGAGGTGGCGGCGTTCGGTCGACTTCAAATTAGTTTTGCGGCAATTCTTTATTGAGTCAACCGCAAAGTCGGAGCTTTTTCTTCTCGTGTGGTTAGTATTTCCATTTGCCTGATTAGAAATCAAGCAGGGCGTGCATTATCCCCGAATTTTCGGGTATTTTTCCAAAAAACTATGCGTCACCCCGAAAAAAATTTGGTTCCCCGAATCCCCGAAAATCACCCAATCACTGCGCCACCCCTAGCGATTTATCACCAGTGACTTTCCCTGCCAAATATTACTTTGCATACCATAATTCTTCACTACTCTCTTGTTCATTAATTTTCGTCTCTTTTGTTATTTTGCATAAAAACCAGACAGATGCAATATGCAATTGCAAATATTGCAATTGCACAGTTCTTCATATGTTGACAAAAAAAGAATCGTCTTTATGAAATGAGTTTAAACCATTTCGAATGCAGTTTCCTAATCGCTATTTCTTACATTATTTGTAGTCAAGAATTTTATTTTCAAATGGAACAGAATTATTGAACGCATTCACAATTACACAGCTTCGGCCTTCAGTTGAATTTTGAAATTGACAGCCGACAGATTGTTTTTACAGCTTAATTATAAATTTGCAGATTTTTTTTTTGCTGTTTTTAGATGAGGCTTTATTAATGTTCAATACTTAATTTTTGAACCCTGATAGAGGAAACAATCTTCTTTATTAAAAATTTTTACCCCCCCCCCCCAAAAAAAACCCTTCGATTGAGAAAAAAATTAGCTATAGAATAAGTGATGTACAAGGTTGGGGAATTAAAGATTGAACAGGAAGTTACCCAAAAATATGCTTCATAAATAAATTGTAAATTATTGCCTATAGGGGGGATAGGGGGCTATAATTTTTTAAATGATAATACCTCATTTTTTTTTATTGAAAGCAGGGATGCCGAAAAGATAATTATTTTTTTCATTTAAAGAGGAGGCAGAAGAAAATGATATCAAATTCCCTGAGAACCCATTGAAATATTTTGATAGACCCAGGGCCCCCCATTAGGACTTTTTCATTGTCTTGGGTATTTTGCGAATTCTCATAGACTACACGCCTAAATTGGATTTTGTTTGTGCTCCCTTTCCATTAGATTCTTTGGATTTTATTGAATGCCACGGCGAATCTCTGACTCAGTTTTTCAGTAATTTGAGGTATATCTAAATAATTTCGACATTTTTGTTGTTTCTTGTACCCCTTTACTCATACCTTCAATTTTTTTCAAGGAACACTAAGCTGTTTAACGTTATTTTGCGTGTTTGTTTGAACCATACAGTGACCTAGTTAATTATTAAGTAAATGATTTTTCTAATGAAAGCTGAGACGGTATCCTATCAAGGTGGTATCCAGAGGGGGGGGGGGGGGGTAGGGAAGTTACATTTAAATGATAATATCGCGAATTTTTTTTATTGAAAGCAGGGATCCCAAAAAGTTATTTTTTTTTTTCATTTACAGCAGAGACGGTATCCTATCAAGGTGGTATCCAGGGGAGGGTGCTAGTGAGCTATCATATTTAAATGATAATACCTCGATTTTTTGAAAGCAGAGCTGCCAACAAGTTAATTATTTTTTTTTAAATTTAAAGCAGAGACGGTATCCTATCAAGATAGTACCTAGAGGGGGGGGGGGGCGTTGGGAGTTATTATATTTAAGTGATAGTACCTTGATTTTTTTTTTTATTGAAAGCAGGGATGCCAAAAAGTTGAAAAGTTGACAAAAATTAACAAGATTGTCGTGAGTTATACTTGATACAGCACTTGCATGGTTTTGTCGTCCGAAGGGAAAGGGACATATGCGTCCAACCCGTTTTTTTCTTATTGATGAAACGGGTTTACTTTGAAAACATTCATTCACAAGTACCAGTCAGATTAACCCTAAAACGAATTGGATTGACGAAAGCGATATAGACACCCTTACCTAATGGTCGACTCGAGCAACAATGGCACCATTGGTCCAATGCCCAAGTTAAATTAAAAGGCCAGCTCTGAATAAAAGCTCTCAATTTGGGAGGTTCAAGGAGGAGTCTTTGAGAGTCTTATGACCTCAGGGTATTAGATGTTGCAACGTTCTTAAGTATTTACAGTGGTTTAACAATTTGATGACCCCAAAAATGATTACCAAAAATGTGAGCAAATATAACAAATGTAACATTCGTATTATTATCTAACTTTTTTCAAAGCTTTGAAGAAAAGCAAAAAAGGCTAAATACCCCTAACTACGCTTAAAAGCTATTTTAAAAAGAAATTCTTTGAAGATTTCCATGGAAATGACCATAACAGAAGCTTTGAGCCTGGGTGGGGATCAAAGAGGAGTCTTTGAGTATTTTGACCACATGTGACTTATTGTTGCGACTTTCTTAAATTTGGTAATTTTGTGAGCATTTGGAAATCAAAGCTTAAACTCAATAGCTGATACTAAGTATCCTAACATTTTGCTTGGATTAAAAGTGACGAACTAGGATTAAAATCACAACATCTTCCTGAAGCTACTTCAGTCAGCATATTATTTCATTTAATCACATTTAAAACGGATGAGCTTTTCATTTTTTACCTAAGAAAATAGGTGGCACTTCATTTATCTTCATACCGAATAAACCATTAAGTAGCTTTTGTTTCATTGTAATTGAAGTGTTCTCATGTGAAGTGTTCATCTTGTATTTTTCAATTTGATAAATTTACTCCTTTTAGATGCCGTTTATAATTTGACTGAAGTTAGGTATTTATCTGTTTATAACTTGAAATGAATCCCCAAAAGAAAAATGAATAATATCCAAAAGAGCAACCAAAACCAATAAAAAAGCAGCAGTTCAGCCTTAGCCTACATGACATATATTCTATAAAGAAGCCAAAAAAACTTTAAAATGCATTTTCTTTTAAATTGTTATTAAAAACCAGTTTTTAATACAAGAAAGGCTTTTTAGTAATCCAAAAGAGCAAAAAAAAAAAAAAAAATAAATATCAAAGTCGCCAATTTCAAACGTTTTAAAGGTTACAAAATAGATATAGGCAAAGGACAGTATGAAAAAATTAATTTTCTAAGTTCAAAGTTTTTACCCAGATAACTGACGAATTTTGTGATACGGTATTTGAAGCTCGAATCTGTTGTAAATTTAAGCTATGATTTGAGAAAGACTGATGAAAACATTAATGTTTGCTGTCAACATTGATCGCGCCGGCGGCGCGCCGCCGACTTCTTACCGGCGGCGCGGCATGGCGCGCTTTTTTTGGCCCCGCCGCCACCAGTCTTTCCTCATCGGAGCTGCACCGGGGTCTAAATTAGTCATTGCTTTAAGATCGAAATGTGAACATTTTGTATGGCCTCTCTATTCTTTATTAAAGAAAATATCTTTAATCTCTTTTTAAAAGAGGTAATTTAAAAAAAAAAAATGTGTCGTTTATTTCTTTTATAATGCTCTCTTTTCTCTATTACCACATAGTAAAAAAAAAGTTTTATAATTTAAATTAGAAATGTTTGGAGTAAATTGTACGTGGATTTTCGGTATGAAAGCTCCTCCCTTCCTCCCGGAATTTTTCAGATATTTGTTTTTCTTCAAAATATCTAAGTTTTACTGAAAAAAACTTTTTAGTTGCCGTGCCGATGCCAGGACCACCTCCTCCGCCACCAATGGGTAAATTAGACTTGTCTATACCCAACGAATCAGCAGAAGATGCGCGAAATAAACTTTTCTCGGAGTTGAACAAAGGAGAGGCGATTACTAGCGGGCTGAAGAAAGTTACTCAGGACATGCAGACGCACAAAAATCCCAGTCTTCGGTCTGGGCCTGCACCATTTAAAGCAGCACCGTTGGGAGAACCGGTGTCTAAAGCTTCTCTAGCATCCACGCCAACTTCTAAGCCACCCAAGATGGAACTTGATGGGAAAAAATGGATAGTGGTGAGTAAATTTTAGTATTTCACCATTTTTCCAACATAAAACGCTTTAACACAATATACACTTGTTTTCATTCAAAGTAGTTATACGTCCATTCAAATAGACTTTTTATTTGCCCTTCCATTAAATAGAAACATTTCTACAGAAAAATAAGTTATAAAATATATAATTCAAAGAACATTTGGGGAAGAAATTATGCATGAAAAAATTGTGTTTAGTTCGATGATAAAGATGCAGTAATGACATTAGATGATGACGGCAATTCACGAAAATTTTCGTGAATTTTTGTGGAAATTTTGTGATTTTCGGTATTTTGGGGAGAGCAAAATGTATTTTTCAAGAGGTGGGGGCTATTTCCCCCGCTATCATAAAATTATCCATGTATAACAAATGAAAACAAATTGGTATGTACTAGATGTGCAAAGTAATTACTATTCAGCAATACATTTCTTAAAGGCATAAAGTTGTTAGTGAAGTGACAAAGGAAGATAAATGTGGATACATTGCTGAATGTATCAAATTTCAGAAAGTAAAATAAATTCTTAAAGATTTGTGGTACCAGCCACAACCACACTTCATATGTTGGCTTTGTTGTGATTCTTAGCATGGATACCTACAGAAAACCATTACGATTTTTTTTAAATGTATTTATGAATTAATTTAGACACTTCTTGGTTAAAAATTTGGCCATGAATATTGACGATCAAAGTCTAAAATCATTTGTTGTCTAGTAACTTAGTTAGTATTGCAGTTTATGAACCTACACTCACTGGTTAGACTGTTTTAAATGACCCAAATGTCCCTCTAATGTTTGCATTTTGGCGGATCTCGACCTGCAGCTAAAAAGGGTTGCCGATCCTGTTTCAAATATCAAACGCTTTTTTCATATCAAAGGAAACGGTCTATTAACTGCAATTATTGTTTAAGCTTGATAAAAAGAGCCGTTTCTGCTTGTTCTGTTGAACGGTCTGCCATATATCCAAACTGATATTTTGAAAAGAAATTCAGTTTAATTGAATAATTAGAAATCCTGCCTTTCAGGATATCCTCCAACAATATTAATAAAATTCGTTTTATTTTGCTTTTGTCTCCTTTCATATGTAACGTCGTTACACATACGGGTTCCTATCTCGTGGGAAATGCTGAGAAAGCACTTGAATTAAAATATGGAGGACTGGTTCAAGAGTTACACGTATAAATTCACACTTCTTTTCAAAAGACGTCTTCTTACTAGTTTTTCAAATTTCACAAAAGAATTTGGAAAAATCTACTTATGAGGATATGGTTAAAGTGCTTATAAACTCATCTTATACAAAATTTGCCCAATTTTTTCAGTGATAATGATGTAATAGCGCTGCGGAGCAACACTACTGCTTTTTTTTTTTTTTTTTTTTTTTTTTTTTTTTTTTTAGTGATCAGAAATCTGTAGCTTGACGACGGTAAAAGATTAAAATTTGAAACTTCTTCAGGTGCGGGAATCATGGAACGGAGACAAAAATTTCCACTAATGTTTGTAAAATTTACTGTAATTTTCAGAAAAATCAAACATTTTATTCTAATGATATTCTAATCTTAACAAAGAAAAAACAAAACTGCCTTGATTTTCAAATTAAACTTCTTAGAGATCATGTAATTTCGGTTCCCTTTAGAACAATCTCTTAAGCACTTGACATGGGAATTTTGTATTTCTTCTAAATTCCAAGGGAAAAGATTCAAGAAGTGTTAATATAGAAATACATATTATTTATATGGTATTCTATAACAATGTATTCCATATGTTATTTGTATGGGATTTCGATTTTGAACATATATTCGAAAATTTTGCACCCATTTGAAGCTCTGCCTCAGAAGTAGACTGAAGCAGGACCAGCTGTGATCATAGATTGTGGGAGGCGAGGGAGGTGTTTGGGAGTATTATCATTTTTTGGATCAATTGTATGAGGTTGGTAGACCCCTACCAAACTTGATCAGAAGCTAGCATCCTATCTCTGTTGCTGGTTATCCGTTCATAATCTGACCTCTGAGGGGGGGAGGAGCACATTTTTTGGACCTTTCAAAAACTTTAGGTGAAATAGCTGTCAATTTAGATCCGAAGCCATGGGCCAAAAGCTTGTCTGGTGGCAAAAAAGGGTCGAAGAATAAGTTACCCTTTTAACCAGTTATGACTTAAAAAGTGCACCAGGTGTCCATTTTACAATCGCATGAACCTTTTCCCTGATTTGGAAGCCACCGAAGCTCCAGCATTTTTATTCATCCTCCAACATCCTCAACATTGGCTGCAGCCGTTTTCGCCCACTTGGCCAAATTCACCTTTACACCAAAATCCAAGGCTAAGAAGCAATGGTCAAGTCAGTGCTGCTTTACGGAAGCTACATTACTCGGTTATTTGCTGATAAGTTTACAAATAGGGAGATCAGAAACGAATGCTTGCATGAAAGCGAATTAACGGACAATATAAGGAAACATTGACTTATTTGGCTGGGAAGGCTTGATGACGACTCAGAAAACACCTTGTAAAAAAATCATTAACCTGTACGCTACTACCGTCTTTTGACAAAGAATTTTGCAGTCAAGAGGGTATAACCTTACTAGCCTCGATCACAGACGATCTAGAGCCTTAGGCGGCTTTCGCCGACCCTGAAGATGATGGGATTCCTCATGGTTTCAGATATTCAACTCCATGACCTAAGATGAATATCCGTGAAAACAAAAAGTATGTCAACTTCTAAGCGCCAGGAAGAGCTGATGAAACGTGTGTCCTACTCCAAGTACCAGTAAGTGCTTCCCAAGTTTATACGGCCATCTCTCCTATTCGAAACGGCCAGGGGAAAAGGAATTACTAAGCAATATGCTACATGGGAGACATTTGGTTTTTATTAAGTCAACTCTACTGTACTGACTCTTATTGTTTGATCATTGTATTATCATTAATGAAAAGCAAAGCAGAAAGGGAAAAAAAAACAGTTAAAAAGAGTCTGAGAAAATGTCAAATAAAACGTGATACGGGTCTTTTTTCTCTCTCAGTTTCGCTCTCTTTTTTCTGCCTGCTTCTATTAATATATTCTCTTTCTTTTTTTCAGGAGTACCAGAAGAATCAGTCAAACCTAGTCATATCTGAAACGGAAATGAACCAAGTTGTTTATATTTTCAAGTGTGAGAATTCAACGATCCAGGTCAAGGGGAAAATCAATTCCATTGTCATGGATTCGTGTAAGCGTGTGGGTGTCGTCTTTGATTCTGTAGTATCGTCCATGGAATTTGTGAACTGTCAAAGCACACAAATGCAGGTGAGAGTTGGCTAAAAATTACGACTACTGTAACATGTATGACCTGAGGAATGATGATTTGTCTCCCTTGTAGCCCTAGTTATCTCCATCTAGTTATCTCGATGAGTTCAATTATGTCAATTAAATTACGCAACGAACCCAGATCAAGCCTATATGAAGGAAAAAAGTATAAACAAAAAAGTTGAATTGAAATATTATATACTTGGCAAAAGTTGTATTGGCTCCTTGGGCTATGTTAAAGTATCTTATGCCTCAGCTTTGGCCCGTTTTATTCCGCTAGTTAGTGTTAAAATCAATCTTTTAAGATTTCATCCTGACTTTATTTATTGGTCAAAAGAAAAAAAGAGGCGAGCCGAAGCCAACCAATGAAATTCGTTCTTATTTAAAGCGTCTCGTGTAACAGGTAACAAGACTGTTTTGCTGACGGGTTTTATATTATTCCGAAGGAAAACATAAACTGAGGTGTTTCTTGTTTTTTCATGAAATGGGGTTCTCCTCTTGATTGGAATTTATGACTTTTAGCAGACGAAGGGAAAAGATAATACACCTAATACTAAGCTGAGCAAGACTACAGAATCCGTAAAAAAAAACAACTCTGTTTAGTTTTTTCATCGTTATCAATGGTCATTAGTTGGATAACGACAAGAGAATTGTTTTCTCGGAAACTTACAATGCCTTCTTTGGTGTTTGCAGATTCTCCCCCCCCCCCCCTCCCTTAAGGTATTTTTTCTGGCCTACTAAAGGTCTAACGGAAAGCAACAAAAATTTGTTTATTTCAGTTTTATCGGATTTTACAATAATGTAAAATATATTTTCAAAAAAATATAAATATCAGGAAACATAATTCGCTGATCCCCACGTCCTGAAAAAGAGATGGGATACGAATACTAATCAAACACTAAATAATAAGTATTAAGTACAAAAAAAGTAAATCAATAAGAGAGATGGAGGTAAGGATCTAATAGAGAATTTTCGTTCCCAGGCAGTAATTTAACTTGGAAGACTTCAAATGGCCGTTTTAAAATTGGAATTGACGACTTTTGGGACACTAGGTGAAAGGTACAATTTATCTTCTAAAGTTTACAAATTTTTATCATGCCCCTCCCCCTCTTCCTCTCGTGGAGTATTTTTCTATTGTATTAAATAGTAAATTGGAAGCAAAATATATGTTCCGCTTCCTGTTTGTTGGATCCTAGAATACGATAAAATGTATTTTCAACGAAAAAACAACAACAATAAATATCATAAAATAAATATAATTTAATGATCACCAATAAAGCTTTATAACACAAAAAGACGAAACGATAAAATTGCTAATCAACACTAACTCAAAACATTAAATAAAAGTTATAATAACTTTTATACTGGTGCCAGAATAAAATTCTAAACTTTTTATTTGACGTACCTTCTCTTCGCCTACTAAATTTTTCATGTGGTGATTTTAAGTAAAATTATCTTTCCGAGGGAGGAGGGGATTTTCCACGGGGTAAATTCTCTATCGAGGAATCAAGAAATGAATTTTCAGGGGAATTTTCCCGACGTGGAGAGGGGGTTTACATGTGAGGAAATTTCTTTGGAGAGATTTTTCGTGTCTATATTAACGGATAATTCAGATAGCTAAGAAACAAACTTGCCTCTCCAATTAGAACTTCATCCTGAATCCAAATGACATTCGTTTCCGTCGTAAATTCAATTTTAACCTAGCCAATCCTTTCTAACCCTCCCAAATATATAGTCCATATTATATATTTCCTGGGTATAAGCCCCCCCCCCCCCTCCTGTCGAAAATACCACTTGAAAATACCATCTGCGGCTGGTTGGTCTCCAATCACTTTCGACATATAAAAAAATTACACAACTCTCAATTTAGGATGTAAAGAGGCTGCTCTTTACTTCAGAAATTGAGAGTTCTAGTCTTTTTTTATAAGTTGAAAGTGGCATAAAAAAAATATTAAACTGAACACTACGCAAAGCTACGAAAAAAAAATGAAGCTTGCGGAAAAAAAGTGTAAATTTACTTAAGATGTATGGCGGATGGATCCATCGCCAAAATATCTTTTTAGAATATTTTAGCTTGCTCCACCATTAAAGTATCTTCTTAGAATAATAAACAGAAATTCAGAGATCCGAATAAGGGGTATTTCGCCATGGACTGAAGTACTGCCATCTCCTTTTACTAGTCATTTCTGTTCGCGGTTTTGTTGGAGTTTGTTATTTCCTTTTCGTTGTTTGGACCTAAGCTGGAGGAATGGTATGGCGTAGCACTCATAAACTTTAATAACTGTCATTGCTAAAGAAGCAAGGAAATCTCTCAAAACCACACAGTTCATCTTGGAAATGAATCTGATACATACCTCAGTCTTGTAAGTGTTATTGTACTAACCAACTTGCCTCCTATTGAAGTCAAACCTTGTTTCCCTATTATTAGTACATTTGCTGTTATCACCTTTCTTATAAATATGTTCAATTAAACTTTTCCTTACATCACTAGGTACTTCTCTTTTGTGAAAAATAATAATTTCAGTTTTTATCTCCATCTCCGTAGCCACTATATTTTGAAAATACATTACCCATAGTATAAGTAACTGCAGTCCTAATATTTTAATTTCTTCCAACTCGATTTCCAATGCTTTAGCAGCATAAAGCTGTAATGTTTTGTACAAACATTCTAAGGACTTGTATAAAATAATCATAGAATTTATGAGGGTTTCATGCTGGGTATTGTACGGCGAATCATTTCTGATGATTTTTTATAGCATGGTGCAGGACTCGCTTCGCTAACATTATTGTGCGTAATAAATAATTACTCATCAATCCTTCTATAAAGAAACCCAGTTTTGGTCTCTTTTCTTCCTTTTTTTCAGTCATGTTCATCCACAAATTCAACAAGAGAAAAAACCAACAATGTATGAAGAAACATTTATTTTATCGTTTACATTGCTCACATAACTTAAAAAACATCTAATTCCGTACAACTAGTCGGCCTATATATTTTTAAATTTCGTTGTTTCCCTGTGTCTTTTTTTTAATAGTTTGCAAATTCCTTTTTGACATTTTTCAGTATTCTTCTACTCAAAGAAATATATCCAAAATTATACTCTGCTCTTTTACAATCTCTACTCCCTTGCAAGTTAATAGATTATGATATGTTGTTTCCTTGATATGTTGTAACCTTTCCAAAAATGCAAACAGAACATCTTGAATACAAATTTAATATTTACTAGCTCATTTAAATATCTATAATAGTTATTGCACCCTTAGACCTTCCGCCGCTACATCACTGTTGCAGAGTATACAAATACGCATCTCCAGTCCTGTCTTTGTACATAGATTTTATATAAAATGTGGATAGTCATGAAAATCTTTTATTGCTTTTTTAGAGAGCTGAGGGATAGCAACCGCGCGTTCTGTTTGAGGTTACTTGGTCCTTCTAAATTTTGATCTGTGTAATTTTACTCTACTCCTCAAATCACCTTCAGATACCATATAAAGAGGGGGGGGGGGTCACAAGAGGGATTTTTAAACTATATCTTGTGTTGAAAGCTACGTTTCAAAATCATAAGTTCCATGAAGTCTCGTTTCGAATAAAATGGCCAACGTGTGACATGATTGCCTCTGCATGAAAAAAAAGTAACTGTTTACGACATAAACTTCCCTTTACGACTAACACGTGTAGTTATCTGCACGATAATTTATTTAGAGATGGAACCAAGTTCAGTGAAAACAGGCAAGTCGGAAAGAAAAAAGTTGGAAATTCTAGGAAAAAACTTTACAATATTGCGAATTTTCCCACCTTATTTTTTTGCATCTGCCAATACCCCCCCCCCCCCTTCGCACCTCCCCACAGTTTTCCCCCAGGAGAATTTGGAAAATGTGGACCTGCAATCTCTTTTTTATCTGCCCCACTGAAACGATTCTTAGTATCCCAGCCGTCTTCCTTGTATTTTTACCTCGCAAAGGTTTCTTGGATTGCCAGCATAATTGTAAGGAATGAAAGGTAAGATTATACGCTGGGAAGTTGTGGGTAGAAAAAAAATTATGGAAAATATGAAAATGTGTGATTCGGTAGTTATCGAGACTCAGTTGAATGATGGAATTGTACTGATTCAGTTATTTGGCAAGTAGAAGTTAGGTAAGGTTTGGGTTTTATCTGCTATTTTCTCGTTCATGATTTGTAGATAAAATACACTGAAAATATTGCACGTTCAAATTGGTCAAGAATAAGAACAAAAATCATATTCAAATGAGGCCAAGGAGTAAAATCAGAAAAAAATGTTGGAGGTGTCGTGCCATCTCTAGAAGAAGTATACAGTTTTTCTTGTCAGATTTATTGCTTGTTTTCTAGGTCACCGGTGTTGTTCCAACAATTAGTATTGACAAAACTGATGGGTGTCAAATCTATTTGAGTAAGGACTCATTGAACGTTGTTGTAGTGTCATCCAAGTCTTCCGAGATGAATATTCTTGTGCCAAAGGACAATGGTGACTATGTAAGTAGCTTTATCTTCTCTCGGGCCCCCCTCTCTCTCACCTCTCTCTCTCTCTCTCTCTCTCTCTCTCTCTCTCTCTCTCTCTCTCTCTCTCTTTCCCCCTCTCTCTCTCTATCTCTATCTTTCTATCTATCTCCTTTTCTCTAATGCTAGTTTTTTCGTATACCTTTGAATCAATCCGCATAATTTTCTGTTTTACTTTTTAGGTTGAATACGCCTTACCAGAGCAGTATCGAACAACTTTCAATGGCACAGGATTGACCACTGTCGTATCTGACATTGCATAAAACTCATCTTTGATCATTTTACTTAATTTAATTTTTATTTTGTGACATTCTTGGGAGGTGTACTGTGTCTTTTTCTAAGTTCTAGTCTATCTAGATAGTGGATACCCTAGACTATGAGGTTTGTGCCGTTTTATGACTCAGTTTTATTGTAACTTCTCGACTCTGTTTTGTCTTTTCTTTGAGCAATAAAAATGTCTTATCTATCTTCAACTAATTAAAATTGTTATCTGTAAAGTCTAGATGGAACTATAGCCGTATTACTAGCTAGATTTTGTATGCTTATTGGATATGTCTTTGAGGAGTCTGAATCTATCTTATCAGGGGGGGGGTAGGCCCCTATAAAATTCCTTGTTAGGCCAGTATTCTTTACAGATATTTACTGCATAAGTGCATGCTGTCTGACTCTACCTTCAATTATAATTCAAGGTAGAATCGGAGGTTTTTTTTAATTGCAACGGATAGCGACAATCGACATATAATCTCTTTAAAATTCAAAGTAAAAACTTGTTTAGTATAGTGATGAGCATAATGATGTTTTTAGAAGTGCTAATTTAGGATAAGCTTGGATACGTACGCAAGTTTTTTCAGAGGGGGTGGGGCATTCTTCAAACATTTGGTTCAATATTTCGTAATTTTGAAAACTGAAGGACATCGAGATTCAGAGGCTACTGGGCCAGAAGAGTGCCCTCTGGGGCATGTGCCTTTTTAGTGCTGGTTTCTTAGATACCACCACAACCCCCTGTAGACTTGCTGTGCTCGGTAGTTCAAACTAGTTAGTTTGGTAATGGAACAGACGCCCTTAAGTTACGGTTGGGAAGTTAGTAAAATGGATGTTGGGAAGTCAAATTCGGACAAATATGACAATTCTGTTTTCCAGGTGGCTTTGTGATCGTCTCAGCTATTAATTTGTTATAGCCTACCCACATTTCCCCAGATGCATAAATTCAAAAAGCAAAATAGTCAACTTTCAAGTTTGAGCTTAATGACTTTAATCCCCTATCAAGCCACCAGAACATTACACCAGAGACACAAGGCACAGATCTAACATATATTCTGATAAATGCAGCAAATCATGTTATCCCTATTTCATGGGAACCAAAGATATTCTTTTCACATCCCCATAGCATAAGTGTCTACACAGTGTCAACAAAATTTGATAGTAAAAAAATCCCAAATAGGGTATTTGAGAGACAAAAACCACCCCTCCATCAACATGCACTAGATAAACTAATGCACTAAAAAAATTTAGTACTTTTAAAAAAGCTTCTGATTTTAATTGAACGGCCCTTTTGTTTCAGGAGTCCTTACTAAAGAATTGGGACAAAAGGTCAAACTCTTGCGTAAGGCGCGGGGTATTGAGGAGAGGGCTGTCCCCTTCTTATACGGAATGATCCTTACTTCCAGTTGAAAAGCGCGTTTTTTATTTAATTTAGCTTTTGTAACTTTGAAAATTAATGAATTTTATATATTTGGAATCAGGAAAAAAAAGCCAAAAATTCTTTTGACGTATCTATTGTTATCAAAATTCCATTTTTTTAGTTTTGGTAACTATTGGGCCGAGTCGCTCCTTACTTAAAGTTCGTTACCATGAACCGTTTGATACTACCTACTAGAGGAATAGTCAACACAACAGAGTAAAAGAGAACAATCATTTTTTTTATTCGCAGTATTTTTACGAGTGGCCCATTCGTTATTCTGGAGTTTAACAACCATTAAAGACAAAAAATTACATTGCGTTTTTTTTTATTTAAAACAACCTTCTCATACTAGAACGTTCTGTTTCAAATACTATCCTAGAGATTCTAACATAATAGAGCATAATTACTACAGTTAAAAAGTCAAATTTTGAACTTAAAAATACGAAATATTCAATTTGTATGCTTTCTGCTGAATATACGGCATTGAAAAAAAAAATAGAACTTGAAATAATTTAAAAAAGATTCACCCAGGCTTCAGTGGGTTTGACCCCCGCCACTTAACCTACAGTAGAAAATGATATTTTGTAACATTATTTTTTTAAAAATACAAAAAAGAAGTTTTGAAAGAAAAGTGAAGAGCATGTTCATATCAACTGGAGAGATAACACATACTGATAAAGACGAATAAATAAATCATAAAGTGACTATAAATTAAAATGAATACTTAAGTCAAACTTAAAACGGTCAGACATTTCTACAAAAAGGAGTTTAGCTACTTTAAAAAGTTTAAGAGATGTACAAATTCTATTCCACGTATAAGAAATGATAGTGGAAATGCCGAGGTTCCAGGGGGATTGATCGTTCTTTAAGCCTGCATGTACCACCTCGGGGGTCAGGATGGCCGAGATTCCTGTGCGAGTTTTCAAGAAATGGCTTAGAGGAAGCAGTTGACCATGATTTTTTTGCCTAGAGGGAGGATGAATGTGAACAAAATTAAAGAAGAGGATTTGTATAACAAAACGGAAGTTCTGGAGAAAATTATTAAATCTCGACATTTCGGGGAAGACAAGGAGTCCGATGCCTCCCATGTCTACATTTCTGGCTTAAGGCCAGAAACGGCTTAAGGCCTTTTTTTTAAATTGGAATATTTCAAAATTGCAATATCTAGTGATTTTTTTTTTTTTTTCAAGAAACAAAAGAGGTAATAACACAATAAATTATCGTTTTCGGCCATTTTAATCCAAAACATAAAATGTTTCCCAAAGACAGTCAAAATACTGAGGAATACAAATTCTAAGATCATAAGTGCATGCAAAGATTTTTTACGGGCAGAATAGGAACATTGGAGGGAGGGAGGTAGAGGAATAAATTTGTTTATTTCAAGTGATTTCGCAACTTTATCGTTTTATTTTCGTTCATTTTTTATATTAGAATTTTAATATAAAAATGAGAGAGTTTCCTCCCTAACCATTCCTGAACTTTACGCTAAAATTTAACATTTGCATAATTATGCCTGGAAAATAGAAGCCCCTAAAAAAGATGTCCCCCTAAGATTTTGTTTATTTTTAAAGGGAAATACTTGTTTTTTGTTGTTTTTCTAAAGCGGGGATTCCTGGCATGTGGAGGTCAATTACTTTAATCTGTTATATATTTAATTATTATGTACTTGATCTTATTTCGTATGTTCCAAACCTAGAGTAAAAGAAGGACTAAAACCAAAATATAGAGATTTATTGTTTCTAAGGTTCAAACATGTAGTCTATGTTTTAACAGATTGAAAACTGTCTATATACAATTTTCCGGGAGCTTCATTTACCTGTCCTAGGTCAACAGCTTTCCAAGATCTCAAAGCACCCTAGACAGGGTGTTCCGAGGGGGAGGGTGCAGCGGTTTTTTCAATTTTTGATGATTCGGTAAAATTTTGTTGAAGACTAAATTTTGGCGGAAATGGACATCATGGCGAAGCCACAATGCCTATTTCTTACATTTATTTTCTGTCTATTTTCAAATTCGGTGACTTAGTATGTCTTTTTTATTTCTGTTGGTAACTGAGTTCGGTAGATTGTATTCTTCCGTCGTATTTGGTTGTAATTTAACATGTTTATTTGGTTCCCATTCAGTTACCGAATTCATTAGATTCGGTGGTTCCACCTCATTAAGTCCGTCCATTTTCAAACTCAGTGAATTAGCATTGTTATTTGGTTACCGCTAGTAACCAAAATTGGTAGAATTTTCAGCAGAAAAATCATAATTTGTAGCACTGACAGGACAATAAATTTGCAATCTTTGACACCAAGTGTAATTGCAATCAAAAATAAATGATCGGTACCGTAGATTCGGTCCTGTCCGCGCAAAGCATTAGAAAAGGTTTTAGCTGCAAAAGCTCAAAAAAATATATATTAAATTATTGGTTTCTTGGAAACATTCTTAGTTATAATCGTTGGTTCTGAACTGAAGCTTTCGTCGGCGTCTGGGAAATCAGAAATTTAACGGAGAATTGCAGAGGAATGGATAAAATGGCAAAGGATTTAAAATGTAATATTGTGAAAGAAAATCTCAAGGAAAGTAAGATAGGTTGGGAATGAGAGAAAGAAAGAAAACTGTAGAAAGGGCGAGACAAAGATAAAGAGAGGGGAAGAGAGAAAGAGAAAAGTACAAGGGAATGAATGGGTCCAAACTTTGCCATTTCTCCCAAGGTTTGTCTAGAAATGGGCCAAAAAGCTTTTTTTTCTGATCATTTTGAAACTTGCAGCCGCAAGTACTTGGGACAATGGGAACCTCGTTTACAAAATAAACGACATTTTCCGGCATTTTGTGCAAGAAACTTTAACCAATTAAGTAATTAATTTTTCATGAAAGTCGTTACGCTATGGTTGTGAATTTTCCTCCCAATTAATTTGAATTTTTACCATTTGTTTCAACTATTGTTCCATTTCTATCTCCCATCTAATCTCCTCTGTAAATTTCTCTCTCCCTTTTCAAGGTTTCTTACAAGTTGGAGTTACCATACCTTTATCTTACCCAAGTTAGGTGGTCAGTGCCTTCCGAAACAAGAAAAATAATCCATTATGTTAGACTATTTTGTCGGCGAATTTGCCAGTTTGAACTGTGTAACTAAAGGGCTGGACACATACGGCTTTTTTGGCACCGATTTACCAAACTGGCGTCGAATTGTTACTACATAAACGGTGCCTATTTGAGCTTGAAAAAGTTTCTAGTCTTCGGTGCCGATTTACAAAAAAAGCGCCGAATTTCATCATGATCATCAAAAAAGAAACACTCGATCGTTTCCTTCTCTTCAGCAGGAAAATCCAAAAGAACTAAATAACCATAATAATTAAATATTTGATAATAAAAGAGTTTCATAATTTAATAATGAAAGAATTAAAAATTGGATTAAATTTTTTATTGAAATGAAGCATTTTAATAATCAAAGAACTCAATAATAGAACAAGAACTAAAAAACAATTTGAGATCAATCATACAACTATTTATAACCTGCAGTTGACCATTGGTGTCGATGATGATTAGTTTTGAGAATTTCTTGCCAAGGGCATTGTTTTTGTACTGCTATCGTCTGCCCAATGATCTGCTGAAATCGGCGCCATAAAAAAGCTACGTGTGTCCATCCCTTAAGAGAGCATTGGAGAAAACTAAATATAATTTAGTTCATCGTTAGATTTTCTTTTGAATGACGTACTCGTGGTTTTGTGAAATTAGCTTGGATGGTAGTTTTTCTGACATTTGTTTGGAAATCTCAATTCCGGATAAGAAGCGTAATGTTTCTATAACTAGACCCAACCGTATAACCGTTAAATGCTGAAAAATTTATGCTAAAATAAATAAAGACCATTTCAAAGATCAAGTTCATCGTTTTCATAACGATCTGGAAGAAGCACCAAAATATGTGATAGTGACGCTGTTTATAATGGTCGTTCACGGCGTCAAAGAAGCAGAAGCAAGATGACAACATTTCAGTCGTTACAGCTTTTGTCAGTGAAAATATTCTTGCGGCGATAACTACCTCACCAACATCTAAGGCCTTGCCACTACCTGATGACACCAGCGAGAGTGGAGATCCCGGCTTACAATCAATATTTTCAAGCATGAAATCTCTATTTATTACAGTATATATTGACCGAAATTTTGCTATGGGTGTCTTTAAAGAGATTAAATAAGCCCGTCATCTAAGGGGTGTCGGGCAGAGGGGCTGCCTCTAAATGAATATTTAGAAATTAGCAATCTCAAGTTGGTAAAAACTGTTGTTAGTAGACCCCGAAGCCGCGCCAAAAAATTGGCGGCGCACCGCCGAAAAACAACGGCGGCGTGCCGTCGAGCTTGCATCAGCGCCCTGACGCCGCTGATTCTATCGGCGGCGGCGTCACTAATACGCCGCCGTTTTTTCTCTCTTTTTTGGTTATCGATATCGACCTCCGGGCTTCAACCTTCATCCCGGCTAATCTGTTTCTTAAAGATAAATACTTTCATCTTGGGCTCGCCATGCATATCGATTCGTAGGAAAGAGAAGAATAATTTTTTCTTGAAACAAAAATTCTACCTTCCACTTTAAAATTCTGTTCATTTTTCTTTCTGATTTTTTCGGATGAAAAGAGGTAGATAAAAGAGCATTAGGTAATTCAGGATGTTATCATAGGCAGCGCAATCGAGCTGCCTAAGTAAAGAACAATGTTGGCACAATGTATTATTTTTTTCCATACCAGGGCAATTCGTATCGAAGGAGTTGTCGTAAAAACTTCAAAAAGGGCCCATTCGATTGGAAATTGGAATATCTAGTGCCCTTTTTAATAGTCCAAAGAGATTAAAAGGCAGCTAATACCCCTTCCATGCCCAACATTTCCCCAAACACATCCAATCAAAATTTTAAGATAGCCATTTTGTTCAGAGTAATTGATTTCCAAAGAGAAAATATGTTTTTTGAGGAGGTT
Organism: Artemia sp. Qi Xiang Cuo; assembly: GCF_049724085.1. Lineage (NCBI taxonomy): Eukaryota > Metazoa > Arthropoda > Branchiopoda > Anostraca > Artemiidae > Artemia > Artemia sp. Qi Xiang Cuo. The sequence goes on from NC_142806.1 coordinate 40,899,282, forward strand.
ACTTCCCCACAACCCTTAGGGCAAGGGTTTCGTATTTATGCCCTGGGGGTATATAAGAACGATGTTGGAACAATATATTATTTATTGTTTTTTCCTTTAGACCAGGGCAATTCATATCGAAGAAGTTGTCGTAGAAACTTCAAAAAGGGCTTATTTAATTAGAGATTGGAGTGGCTTGTGCTCTTTTTAATAGTCGAAAATGATTGGAAGGTAACTAACACCCCTTCCACGCCCACCGTTTACCGAAACACATCCAATAAAAATTTTGAGATAACCATTTTGTTTAACGTAGTTGAAAGTTCTGGAAATTAGGTCTTAGACGATGACAACCACCCTCACAGCCCTTACGGTAAGGGTTTTAACTTATGCCCTGTAGGCATATACGGTGTTTATAGAAAGCTTTGCCCCAGAAGATCAAAAAGGGATCATTCGGTTGGAAATTGAAGAGCCTAATGCCCTTTTTAATAATCGAAACTGATTGGAAGGCTAGACATTTTTTTAATAGAGATCAATGTGGGTATAATGTATCATTTTGTTGTTGTTGTTGTTTACACCACTTCGTATCGAAGGAGTTGTCGCAGGAACTTCTAAAAGGGCTCCTTCGAATGAAAATAGAAAGGGCTGATGCCCTTTTTAATAGTCAAAAATGATTGGCGGGAAACTAATCCCCCTCCCACGACCACCCTCCCATTTTCCTTTATGTTTAAAAAGTAAATGTTGCCTTAAGATTAAATCAAAATGCACTGTGTTAATGCTAATTCCCCATAAGGCATCTCAGCAGTGTCCCAAGAACAACTGAGGGTATTATGTTCCAAATTTTGGAGTTTCTTCTGCTCTTAAAATTTGACCAAATCAAAATAGCGTAAGTGTATCCAAGCTATCAAAGAAAGTAAAAAAAATATTTTGTGAATGTTATCAAGTTTTCCATTTCAGGTCAACTACAGGAGGTATGAAACTAAATTAAACATTACTATTTGTGTCCAGATTTTTAAAAGAGTCTATGTTTTTAAATGTTGCTGAAAATTTTTTTCCAGCCTACAAGTAGCAGGCCGAACTATAAATTCTTAAAAAAACGAAAAGATTTAAAGTATTATTTTCTTTTTCCCTGAAAAGACGATGTCAATATAAAACGAACAGAAATTAATTAAAAAACTGTTTCCGCAAAGTAAGTTTTTCACAGAAAAGTAAAGAACTCCATTAAACAAAAAATGAGCAAAATTAAAATCAAATAATCTACCAAGCGTGAAACTACCACAAATCAGCATCGATAAATAAACGAAACCCAAAACAAACAGAAATTACAATAAATAACCGCGTCAAACTCAAAACGAGCCGAAATTAACATAAGTTGGGCTCAAAACCCCTATCCCTTCCCAAGGCCAGAACATAATTTGCACTTTACAGAAAAAAATACAAATGAATATGCATTGTCAGTTTAATATACATATACTGATATTTAGTAATCAAAATGTTAATAATATTTGATTTATTAAAGTTATAAAAGTAAACACATTTATATTTTTTCAGTAAAGTGAAAATCATGCTCTGCCTTGGGAAGGCATAGGGGTTTTGAGCCTAACTCATGTTAATTTCTGCTTGTTTTGAGTTCGACTCGGTTATTTATTGTAATTTCTGTTCGTTTCGGGTTAAATTTATTTATCCATGCTGATTTTATGGTATTTTCCCGCTTGGTATAATTATCTAGAACTAGTATAGAAATATATCTATAGAAATCAATTACATTTTTTTGAACAGTTAGTAGAGCACACTGAAGTTTAAGTAGCATTAAACTTTGACTTGAAACGTTATAACTTGACCACTTCTTTCAGAAAAGAATTTTGGAGGGTTATTCCATGTTGATAAGAAAAGAGGGTAAAGGTGCAGTTTATTTCTTCCTGTAGCGTAGGGCACAGGAGCCCTATGGTAAAGGTGCAGGTTTGTTCTCCCTTATAAAACAACTTATTTCAGCAGATACAAAGAAGAAGCCCATTTGCGGCATTCTGTGGGACCCCAAGGTCCAATACTAGCATCAGATCCCGATAGTGGCAGTTTACGCTCGTCAAGTTCTGGCTATACCAGCCACATGTGCCCCGGCTAAACGGCTTTTTAGCACGACAGGACTGATAGTGATTGCAAAAAGATCAATGATCCAGGGAGAGTGAACAAACTTACTTTTGTTACATCAGTTGTAACTGAAGTTATGTAACCGCTGATTTAAAATAGTTGGTCTTGTTAAGCCATGGTATCTGACATGTATACAGTGTTTTTTCGATGTTGTTATTTGTTTTGTTTTTTCACTTCCTTCTCGTATGTATTTGATGAACAGGAGATGTTTGAACTTCAAACTTTGAAAGTTTGAAAGTATACACACATTAGCCCAAATAATTAACAAGAAGGAAATGACTAAACACGGGATTTTATATGAACAATGCGATATTAAACATAAACACAACAAGTAAGTAAGTCAAGTAAGTCATGTTGTTCCAGTATGCTTTTAGCCAACCATTTAAAAATCCTTACTAAAATCAAGGTTGACCGTGCTTGGTGAAGTGGAATTTTATTATTATTTTTAATCATAAAAATCGGCGCGCCGTGGCGGGCCGCCGGTCGAAAATAGGCGGCGCGCCGCCAAAAAAATTTCCGCGCGCCTGGCGGCGCGCCGCCGCTGACACTAAATCACACATTTGCCGCCGTCAAGTCGGCGTGGCGCGGCTTCGGGGACTAGTTGTTAGGTCTACGATGAACGAAACACGACTTGATCACCGGCTGACACTAACCAGTGAAAGTGAATTTTTGGATCAGTTTAACCTGTCGCAAATACTTCAAAAATGGAAAGAAATGAAAACTCGGCGAATGTCCCTGTAATCATGATTTCATACATATTATGCGATCTTTGGATATTTCAGCATATTTTAAAGTTAATTTTTTTAATTCGGTAAAAATCTGGTATTCATTTGGGATAATCCATTAAGTTTGTCCCCCTCTCAATTAAAAGAGGCTTGGGATGCCCCTATCCCTTTAGTAGGGTTTTTCTTAGAGTTTCGGATTTCTACGGACTCTGACTCAAAACCTACCCTCCCTGCAAGATGCTATGTTTTGATTTTATAATGGTCATTAAAATATGCATTTTTCAAAGGAAGACAATTCTCCCCTTTGAACGGAAACCCCTTATATATTCAGAAATTTGAAGAATTAACTGAAAAGCAAAAGAAATACTAAATTTTAACTCATGATCCAACTGTCAAACTAACCAGTTTTACTATGAGTATTGCAAACCGACTGTAAAAGTGCTGGGTGAAGAAACTGATTCCTTCAATATGGATAGCGGTGTAAAACGGGGGTGAAAATTTTCCCCCATTTTGTTCAACTACTGTATTGACTAGATTATGTAAAGAGCATTCTCAAGTTTTGATGGTGTCGTTATGTGTTTGGGCATTAACGTATCTGACCTGGACTACGCGGATGACATCGATGCTCTTGCTGTTGATCCAGTAACTGCCCAAACAATACTAAATGAAATATCATATTTATCTGAGCTATTGGGTATAAAATTCAACACGGCCAAAACCTGAATATACACTCGAATTATCAGCTTGTGCCTTACGGGCCAGACAAGAATTGACAAAGTCGATAGCTTCGCTTATCTTGTCTGACTAATAAATTCTCTTGAAGGCTGTGACCTTGACGAGCAGAACAGAATCATCAAAGCCCAAGCCATCTTCTCTCAGCTCTACCGCTATTTGTGGAACCTACGGAAGATCAGTATGAAGACAAAAATTTTTGTCTGTAAAGTGGCTCTTAGATATGTTCTCTTCTATACATTTTAGATTTGGCCACTGAAGGCACTTCATTTCCATGATAGGGAAGTCTTTGACCACCGCTGTTTACGTAAAATCCTGAAGATTCGATGCTCCGGTAAAATCTCAAATGCTGATATACGCCACAGCTGCTTTAACATCAAGCCCATCGCTGCGATTGTCAAACAGAGAAGACTGCGGTGGGCTAGCCATGTCCTGAGAAGACCCAATGACTGAATCATCAAGCAAGTGCTTCTTGCTTCTCCTTTGCCAGATTTGCACAGATATCCAGGTGGTCATTTGAAGAATTGGTAGGCGAACTGTCAAAAACGACCTCGACACCATTGGGGGATTTTGAAAGGTTGGCAGAAAGTGGGAGAGCTGGCGGCTCCGATTTTCTGAAAAACTGGCAAAAGATCGCAACAACTGGGAGTCAACCATACGGAATCTTCTAGATGCCGAGTGAGGCGTCCGCGTCTGATACCAAAGCAAATACACACAGCGAACCAGTGATGATGATGATGCCAAAATATTAACAAATGTGAAATTCTGCTCTTTGAAATTTATTATAATTAGTGGGTTTTAGGAACATTTAATTAACCCCCAAGAACACAAGATTGTGTAATAGATATTAGACTTACACAAGTAGTTTATAGACATTAAGTGAAGTGTGAAGTCTTCTTCTCTTCGTTGAATAGCGGCCACGATATAGGTCGTTTTCAAATTTTGCGCTTTTTATTTTTTTCGGTGATTTGCCACCGAATGTTTCCCTATTTTTCCAAGATTTATGGCTGATAACAAACGGGCACTTTCTAACCCAGTAAAAGGACAGGACAAGTGTTCGTTTTGTGTGGTTAATTTAAGTGAGGAATCAAGCGCTATGAATTGTGATGATTATGAGTGCTGGTTGTGTATTGAATGTTTTGAGATCTTGGAACCAGAAAACATCTTACTTACAAAAATGACTCGTCGTATGGGTTGTGAATGGAAATGTCTAATGTGCAAGGGAAACACCCAAAAACACCCAAGCAAGCAATAATAGTACCTCCGAGATTGCGCAAGTTGTTAATGCGTCAATTAAGAACTCTCTCAGTGGTGTTGAGAATGCAGTAAAGAACCTGGATATTAAGATTAAGGAGGCAGCTAAGGACACTTTTGGCAGCTTTAAAGATGAACATAAAGCGGAAATTGACGCTCAGTTTAAGGCAATAGAAGACAGGATTTGTACTTTTGAGCAATCCTCCGGAATGGCAAAGGACAATAACGCCTTAAAACACTTAGTGACTGCTGAAGTAGCTACATCAAAAGAAGCTTTGTATGAACAGTTCGAAAATCGCGTAAAGGCAATGATTGCAGATGATCGTGAAAGACAAAGAGAAAACTTAATATAGTTGTCTTCGGAGTTCTTCTACAAACTGATGATGCCTGATTTGTGCGTCATTATTTGACTAATGATTACGGACTCCCTGATATTCCTGCCCTGAACGTTCGCAGACTAGATAACGTAACAACCACGCCAGGACCCAGTAATCTAAATCCTATCCCGATTATCTTCTCAATGGCTAATTTCAAAAATAAAGAAGCTAATCCTTCAGAAATCTTTTGAAAGAAAGGGTGCCATTCAATTTAGCAACGACGCGTCAAAGCATGATCGTGAAAAAAGACAAATATTGTATGAAGAACTGCATAAGAGAAGATTGAATGGGGAAGTGGACATAGTAATCAGAGGAAATGGTACAGTTTGTTGAGCACGGTACTTTCGCTAATATACGAAAAACTGTCAATATTTTAATGCCCTTTGTTAGGTTTTTCATGTGTGATAAAACATTGAAATAATAATTGTCAAAAGTAGTGAAATAAATAGTTCAAGTGAAGTAAAAGTGTATAACGAAGAAAAAAGTCATGAATTTACAAAATTAACAAAACAATAGCCTACTTATAAAAACAGGATAGGAATTCCTAGAATTCAGGTTTATGGAGCAATGCTGCAGCGTATGTGAAGCAAGTGTTGGGTATTATTGAGCAATATCGATATTTCTGAATTCGGTTATTGAACGCCTACATATATTTGATCCTTTCAGACAATAAATGCTTTAAATGTCACACGTTATTTAACAATATTAATAATTGTGAATTTAACAATATTAATAATTTTGAACTTAGGCAGCGCCATCGCGCTGCCTAAGTAAAGAACGATGTTAGTACAATGTATTTTTTTTTCCATACCAGGGTACTTCGTACTGATCAATTTGTCACAGAAACTTCGAAAAGGACCCATTCGATTGGATATTAGAATGGATAGTGCCCTTTTTATTAGCCGAGAGCGAGTTGAATGTAACTACAACATCATCCACGCCCAACTTTTCTCAGGACACGATCAATCAAAATTTTGAAATATCCATTTTGTTCAACGTAGTTGATTTCCAGAAAGAAATTATGTGTTTGAGGAGGACACTCCCCCATAACCCCCAGGGCAAGGGTTTTAAGTTATGCCATGGGGGCATAGAAGAACGATGTTGACACAATGTATTATTTATTATTTTTTCCTTTAGACCAGGGCACTTCGTATCGAAGAAGTTTTCGTAGAAATTTCGAAAAGGCCTCATTCAATTGGAAATTGAAGTTGCTTGTGCCCTTTTTAATAGTCAAAAGCGATTGGAAGGCAACTAACACCCCTTCCACGCCCACCGTTTCCTGAAACACATCCAATCAAAATTTCGAGATAGCTATTTTGTTCAGCATAGTTGATTTTCAGATAGAAATTATGTTTTTGAGGAGGACACTCTCCCGCAGCCCTCTGGGTAAGGGTTGAAAGTTATGCCCTGGGGTCATATAAGGTTTTTTTTTATAGAAAGTATTGTCGTAGAAACTTCAAAAAGTCTCATTCGATTGGAAATTGAAAGGGCTAGTGCCCTTTTTTATAGTCGAAAGTGATTGGAGGGCAACTATCCACACTCTCACGCCCAGCTTTCTCCCAAACATATCCAATCTAAATTTTGAGATAGTCATTTTGTTCAACGTAGTTGAAACTTCTGGAAATTAAGTCTTTGAGGATGACAACCCCCCACAGCCCTCAGGAAAAGCATTGTAAATTATTCCCTGGGGGCATATAAGGTTTTTATAGAAAGTGTTGTCGTAGAAACTTCAAAAAGGGCTCATTCGATTGGAAATTGAAATGGCTAGTGCCCTTTTTAATAGTCAAAAGTGATTGGAGGGCAAATAACCACATTCTCACGCCCAACTTTTTCCCAAACACATCCAATCAAAATTTTGAGATAGTCATTTTGTTCAACGTAGTTAAAACTTCTGGAAACTAGGTCTTTGACGATGACAACCCCCCACAGCCCTCAGGAAAAGCATTGTAAGTTATGCCCTGGGGGTATATAAGGTTTTTATAGAAAGTGTTGCCGTAGAAACTTCAAAAAGGGCTCATTCGATTGGAAATTTTAATGGCTAGTGCCCTTTTTAATAGTCGAAAGTGATTGGAAGGCATATAACACCCTTTCCACGCCCACCCATTCCCTAAACACATCCAATCAAAATTTTGAGATGGCTAATTTGTTCCACGTAGTTGAAAGTTCTGGAAATTATATCTTTGAGCAGGACACTCCCCCCAGCTTCTTCAAGGCAAGGGTTATAAGTTATGCCCTGGAGGTATATAAGGTTTTTATTGAAATCTTTGTCATAGAAACTTGAAAAAAGGTTCACTCGATTGGAAATTCAACGGGGTTGTGCCCTTTACAAAAGGCGAAAGTGATTTGAGGGCAACTAACCCCCCTCTCACGTCCACCTTTTCTTCAAACATTTCTAGTCGAAATTTTTAGATAGCCATTTTATTCAACGTACTTGAAAGTCTTGGAAATTAGGTCTTTAAGGATAACAGTTGTTTTTTAATTAATAAGCATAAATGAACGACACGATAAAACATGTCAACATGAATACTAAAAAAACTTGAATTTGATGGTGTATTTTCATCGAAATCGCCCCTTTTAAATGTACTTTCATTTCTAAAACTATGCTAAGTTTCTCATATACCAATATTATTTTATATTTAACCTCAAACTCGATAATTTTACACATATGGAATCACCATAAAAATTTAATGATTTTACTTAAGGTTGTCAAAATTTAGGTTTTTATACTTTCACTATTGACAAAGGTTGCTCTTTACTTACGGTTCGGCACCCTGAACGGTTAGATTCTGCTTTTCCGACCCTGTCATATAAAGGAAATCTTTATGGACAGCCGAGAAGAGATCATTCAGTCACAAATTAGAACTTATATTATATTGTTAATCTTAAGGGTCAAAACCAATTGGTGGGTAGCCAACCACGGACGTACACACAGTATTCTTCTTCAATTTGTTGGTACGCTTCTTTGACTTTTTTTCATTTTCTCCTTCCCTTCCTCTGCTTTCTTAAGAATTACTTTTAACCTTCCAATTTTTAAGGTATCCATAAATCCCTGCCGCCTCCTGCAGACGAATATGTTTATGACAGCCAGTCAATTTTTAGGGTCCAAAACTCTATGCGCGAGGTTTTGAACCCCATCTTGAAAAAGATGAGGTTTACTATAGATGTTTTTTTCTATATCGTGACGTAAATGCTTCCAATTTCCGTTTTTATTCCTAAATTGTCTTTCAAAAAAGAAAAGAAATTTGAAAACAAGCAGGGAAGTAAATGTTATATTTAACTGTTTTAATCGTTGAGGTTTAAATTTCATAAAGTGTAGATTTGTTTCATATATGTTACTTCGGGTATTTTAATATGTTGGTATTTAATATGTTGACCTTTATTGCACTTTTATCGTGCATTGACAAATCTTGAAATTTCTTTGATTTATTTGCAATGATGGAGGCTCAGTCCGACACAATCTATCTTAAGGGGACGCTAAAGTATCCTCAACCTCCGTCCTTTTCCTGTTGCAGCACCCTTATAATGCTAGTGATGTCCCATTCACTGCCTAAAGCTGATCACCATGCCCCAAAAATCAACATCGCTCATTTCCAATTGCAGATGGTTTCCTCCTTCTCTTGTTTTGTTAATAGAAAGGTTCTTTTCTTGTTTTCCTCCCCCAAACAGCAATCTAGAAACTAAAGATTAGAACAGCCCTCTTTCCCAAAGATAATTTAGGCGCTACTCATCGCCCGCTTTAAATCATTGGCGCCCCTAGGCCCAAGCGGCTTTGCCACTCCGTTTTTGCAAGATTTTCGGGGAAATCCCCAAAAATTCGGGGATTTCCTAGAATTTCGAATCTCAAACTTCTAGAAAATTACTTTTCCGTGAATAAGCAGTGCAGCAGCAAAGTGCACCTGAGACTCTGACGATAAATAATATCAGTCCAATTTTCATTAAGAAAAAAATAGCTGTTTTTTTTCTGCGCCCCTCGGTATTGTGCACCTCTAGGTCCGGACCTACTGGGCCTATGAATAAATCTTGGCGTGGAGTATATTTCGAATAGACGTCATATAAATAAATATACATAAAATAAATTGCCTACCTCTAGGGTTTTGCCGATTTCCTGATTCGGAACAGCTCTGTGCAGATGGTTGAACAGGGCTTAACCAAATGGATTTTCCGTAGACTTTATCCCCCCATCATTCTCGATCTTGTTCTAAGTCAGAAAGCATGAGAAATCTTTTTTTTTTGCATTTTCAGAATTTATGGTAACAACTGTCTATGGCAAATAAGAAGGAACAGGGTGTTACTTCAAGAGTCCCTTTAAAGTGTGGAAATAAAAAGCACAAAAAAGCGATTAATGTCTTAAAAGATCCCTAAAAAGATATATCAATAGAAGGCCCGTATAAGGGTCTAGGTTCTAACGAGAGTGACGTCAGACCACTTTCTAAGAAATTGTAACCTGGATTTACACATTGCCAATGATGAGAATCACGGGGAATTCTTTTGTGTCATGATGGGAATTAAGAAACTAAAAATCGATAACCTAACAGAGCTTCAACCGTTACAGGGAACTGTGTCCACAGCCATTTGAAGAACTGAATTAAAATATCCAATCCACGAGAAAACAGAAATACTAATCACGTTTCCATATAGATAATAAAAATAATTTATTAGTAAGACAAGCGGCGGTTTTCCAGTTCCTTTGTAATTTATCCAAAGGCAACGTAATAAATCAAGTCAGGTCAATAAAAAAATAAAGTGAAGGTGACACAAGAAATATGAGAGCATTCCCTATACTGACAAAAAACGAGCTTTAAAGAGCCAGATCCTAGAATACGCTTTCTGAAATCTTTTCTAAGTTCAGCTATATTCATTTTGGGTTTTAGGACCGTCGCAACACTACCAGCCTCCTGATTTCCGCATGGCTGCTTCTTATTCTGCTTTGGTTTATTTTCTTTATATACTTTCTTTATTTAGGTTTTGTATATTGTCAAGTAAGTTTTTAAAAGTTCCAAGGAATAAGAAATGAATTACCGAAAATTACCAAATCAATCTGAAATAGACAAAACCCAAAAGGTGCTTAAGAAATATAAAAACCAGCATTACCTGCAGGTAATATAGTATGTGTAATAGAAAATTCACTGAGCTCTCTGGCCTAGAGATAAGGAGAAAGTGGGTTTACTGTAAATACTAGTCTAAATAATAATTATTATTACTTTTTACAACAGAAATCAGGACTAACACTTCATTTTACATCCAAAACCACTATAAACTCCTTTTTTGTATTAAAATAAAGTAGGACAGGCTTGCTACGTACATGGCCCTGTGAAAAACAACTAGAAAAGAAAACCTTGGCAATTGTCTACACCATATGCGCCAGCCGCCGCGGAAAAAGTGGGGTAGAATAGCAGCAATGCTACTTGGTAGTTTTCATGGCCTAGTAAAATTTGTTGGCAGATTTGGCAGCCTTTAGAATTCTGCTACTGGCAGATTTTGAACTTTTTCAATATCTGTGCACCAGCAACTGCTCTGTAGTGTTTTTATCCTTTTTAATAAATCAAGGCCATGGGTAGAATAGGAAGTACTATTTTGCTTGCGCCCCCGTACAAACAGGTTTTTCTGGTAGGTAATTCTAATCTAGAGGTCAATACATCTTTCAAAGAGGAATGAGTACGCAATACCGGTACTAGTGTGATTGATTTTTTGGACAATTGCCTTTAGTCAAGACTAGTTTTTTAGGAATGTGTCGTTGCTAGAGCTAACTCTCATTGGAAAAAAGGGGTATAAAGCTTTTTGTTTTTGATAAGAATTGCACAATGAATGTATCGTTTGACGTGGGCATTTTTTATGAGCCAATCAGAGGTTGTTCAATATACGATAACTTGATTTGTGGTTGGGATTTGAATAAAAGAAATGGTTATGTTATTTGCTTGCGTGTATAGGAATTCCCATGTTATTTGCTTGCATGTATAGAAATTCCCTTGTTATTTGCTTGCTTGTATAGGAATTCCCAGGTTATTTGATTGCGTGTATAGGACTACAGATGTTATTTGCTTGCATGAATCGGCCTTCTAAGGGTCTTTGCTTGCTTGTATAGGAATTCCAATGTTATTTGCTTGCTTGTATAGGAATTCCCTTGTTATTTGCTTGCATGTATAGGAATTCCCATGTTATTTGCTTGCTTGTATAGGAATTCCAATGTTATTTGCTTGCATGTATAGTAATTCACATGTTATTTGCTCGCATGTACAGGAATTCCCAAGTTATTTGCTAGCGTGAATAGGAATTCACATGTAATGTGATAGAATGAATATGAATAACATTGTTATTATCTATCGAGTATATTACAAAACATCGTATTAGATTTATTGTATTTGACTTCCCTGGTGAGATGATAGAGAGTATATTAATTAACATCTTATTAGATTGCATTTATAGGAATTCCGATGTTATTTGCTTGCTTGTATAGGAATTCCCATGTTATTTGCTTGCGTGTATAGGAATTCCCTTGTTATTTGCTTGCATGTATAGGAATTCCCAAGTTATTTGCTTGCGTGTATAGGAATCCCCTTGTTATTTGCTTGCAGGTATAGGAATTCACATGTTATTTGCGTGCGTGTATAGGAATTCCCTTGTTATTTGCTTTCATGTAAAGGAATTCCCATGTTATTTGCTTGCGTGTATAGGAATTCCCATTTTATTTGCTTGCATGTATAGGAAATCCCCTGTTATTTGCTTGCTTGTTTATGTATTCCCAAGTTATTTTGCCTGAGTGTATAGGAATTCCCATGTTATTTGCTTGCATGTATAGGAACTCCCATGTTATTTGCTTGCGTGTCTACGACTTCCCATGCTATTTTAAGAGCGTATGCCCCCCCCCAGGCTATTAAAAGAGGTTATGTCCCCTTCATATGCTATTCCAGGAGCTTATGTTCCTTCCTATGCTATTATAAGGGCTTTTCCGTGTGGTTTTTCTTTACTTGGTACCCATTAAAAACAAAATTTTTGTGTTAAATAAGTAGTTGTTACATCTTTTAAAAGAGCTTTACGGGGTTTGAGACACTCTGTTGCCTGATTCCGTTTGATTTTTCTTTACTTAGTACTCATTAAAAACGAAATTTTTGTGTTAAATAAGTAGTTCTTGTATCTTTTAAAAGAGCTTTACGGGGTTTGAGAGACTCGGTTGTCTGATTCCGTGTGATTTTTCTTTACTTGGTGCCCATTAAAAAAGTTGCTAGCGAAAACCCCGTGTGGATGAGTTGAAATAAAAAATTTTAACAAGAAATGGCTGAAAAGTGTTTTGGGGGAGATGGGTTGATTGGCAGAAGGATGTATTAGCGAATTTAAAGTGGAGGGCGAGTTGCTAGCGAAAAATCTAAGCTAATAAGGGTTTTTGACCGTAAACTCTAGTTTTTTGTAAGAAAATTATGGAAAATACAATTCGGTGGTTCATAGGTGAAACTTAAGTCCAGGTATGGATCGAAAAATAAGCTATTACTTTAGTATCTGAGATGATAGGGGTTTTTAACCATAACCTCTAGTTTCCTACAAGAAAACTATGCAAAATACAATTCTCTCTTTCAAATGTGAAACTTATGTCCATTCTATTGTTCAAATGTGAAAACCCCGTGTGAATAAGTTGAAATAAAAATTTTTAACAAGAAATGACTGAAAAGTGTTTTGGAGGAGATGGGTTAATTGGCAGAAGGATGTATTAGCGTAGTTATAGTGGAGGCCGAGTTGCTAGCGAAAAACCCGTGTGGACGAGTTGAAATAAAAATTTTTGACAAGAAATGTCTGAAAAGTGTTTTGGGGGAGATGGGTTGATTGGCAGAAGGATGTATTAGCGAAGTTATAGTGGAGGGCAAGTTTCTAGTGAAAAATCTAAGCTAATAAGGGTTTTTGACCGTAAACTCTAGTTTTTTGTAAGAAAATTATGGAAAATACAATTTGTTGGTTCATAGGTGAAACTTAAGTCCAGGTGTGGATTGAAAAATAAAATATTTCTGTAGAATCTGAGCTAATAAGGGTTTTTGACCATAAACTCTAGTTTCCTGTAAGAAAATTATGGAAAATACAATTCTCTAGTTCAAACGTGAAGCCTAGATCAATTCTCTGGTTGAAATGTGAAACTTAAGTCTAGCTTCGGATGCTCATAATAATGAGGACTGATGGTTCTAATTCAATATTTTTTTTTTTCATAAAAGCAAACTATTTTTTTAAACTTCGAAATTATTCAACTTTTTTTTTTGTACGTATCTTAAAATGATAAAATATGCTTACGGCTCTAACAATTTTACTCTGTGATTGGTCAGAGACACAATGTGGCTTTCCCACTGGTATTCTATGTCCGGATATCGACACTACCTAGTCTAGTGCATGTATTTAATCAGTATCTTTTACGCAGTAGTACGATAAACACATAAGTCATATCTTTTAAAAAAGTGAAGATGGAGCATTTTAATAAAGTGTGTTCACAAGTCAATGTTATTGTAGCATAGAATGCTGACAAGGAGACGTATTTAAACTATGAAACAAGTAAAAATGGTAGCACTGTTGGAAATGTATGTGTACATTATCATGACAGTAAGGAATTTAATTTCTTTGGAGTACCAAAAAAATTCAACTCTTTTTATGGTGGATATGCAAGAGTGAGATATCCAGAGATGATAGCACTCAAAGAAAATGCCAACATAAAAATAATAGTTGATCAAGAGGGACATCTTCTTGCCTGTGCTTGTGGTAACATGCTACCTATTGTTACACCCCATCGTCAACTTTTGGGTATTAGCATTCAACGGAAGATCAAAAGAAGACATGCATACTCTTCTGCTAATATCATAAACCATATCTTGTCGACGTGTCGAAACTGTTACTTTTGTAAAAATATTGTTGTAATAGACAGTCAAATTGCCGGAAAAATAAAAAGGGCATTGGCAGAAAATATCACTCAGGAATATAAAGATGAATCAATGAAAAACAAAGTGCCAGCAAACTTCACTACCATTAATCAAACAATTAATGAACCAAATAATAGCACAGATGAAGTGCATATTGAACATGTGGATGACCCCCCATGAGAAATGTGTTCACATGCTAGTGTTATTGTAGCATTGAATGCTGACAAGGAGAAGTATTTGAACTATGAAACAAGTACAAGTGGTAGCACTATCGGAAACGTATGCGTGCGTTGTCATGACACTATGGAATTAAATTTCTTTGGAGTACCAAAAAAATTCAAGTATACAAATGGTGGATATGGGAAAGTATCATTTCCAGAGATGTTAGTACTCAAAGAGAATGCCAACATAAAAATAATAGTTGATGAAGAGGGGTATCTTCATGCTAGTTCTATAGGTAACATACTACCTATTGATAAAACCTTTCGTAGTCTTTTCGGTATTAGCATTCAAATGAAAGCAAAGAGGAAAAGAAAGGCCTACTCTGCTACTAATATCATAAACCATATATTGTCTACGTTCCTTAACTGTTACCTGTGTAAAAATAATGTGATAATAGACGGTGAAATTGCAATAAAAATAAAATGGGTATTGTCAGAAAATATCACTATGGAATATAAAGATGAAACGATGAAAAACAAAGCACCAGCAAACGTTACTGGCATTGATCAAACAGTCAATGAATCAAATAATACCAAAGACGAAAAGCATATTGAGCCTGTTCATGAGACACCAGTAAAAATTGTGTATGATTCAAAATGGAATAATGATTATTCCACTGATTACGAACCAAGAGAAGACAATAACTACAATATCAAGACAGAACATGGGGAACCATTTTATGGAACAGATTCAAAATGTCCAAATTTAATCATTGATATTAATAATGTATCATAATATATTTTTGTATTAATATTCTACATAACACTATTTCATTAAAAACATTATATTGTTATGTTTTCATTATTTTTTAGAGTAAGCTAGCACATCAAGCGTTTAGAATGTATATTAAAAACATCGACGATGTAAAAAAAGGAATTTGCATACATCTATTGTCAAACACATGGGATAAGATTGTCGAAATCTAGGTATCAGAATGAAAAATCGTAGGTAAGTAAGTAAGCAACTAAGTAAGTAAGTAAGGAAGTAAGTAAGTAAGTAAGTAAGTAAGTAACAAACTCTTTCTTGAAATCACCTCATGGATACACAATGCAGAAATGTCATTTAAGAAATTATGAAAAAAATTGTAAGCAAGTAAAAAAAAATTGTAAGCAAGTAACAAACCCTGTCCTGAAGTCACCTCTCAGATACACAATGCAGAAGCTTCATTTAAGAAATTATCAAAAAATTATAAGTAAGTAGCAAATTCGTTCTTGAATTCGCCTCTTGGATAAAGAAAAAGTCATTTCATTCAAGAAATTATGAAAAAATTATAAATAAGTAACAAATCCTTTCTTTAAATTACCTCATGGATACACAACGAAGAAATTTAATTTAATAAATTATCGAAAATTGTTATTAAGTAGCAAATTATCTCTTGTATTCACCTCCTGGATAAATAAAAAATACATTTCATTCAAGAAACTATGACAAAATTCGAAGTAATTAACAATCTATTTCTTGAATACTTCTCCTGAATGCACAATACAGATGTTTCATTTAAGAAATTACGAAAAAATTGTAAGCAAGTAACAAACTCTTTCTTGAATACACCTCGTGAATACACAATGCAGAAATTTCATTTAACTTTATTGTTTTCACGAGTTAGATATACGAGGTAGAAATTAAATTCAAGAAATTTTGAAAAAATTCTCAGTCTAAGTAGCAAATTCTTTCTTGAATTCACCTTTTGTATAAACAAAAAGAAATTTCTTTCAAGAAATTATGACAAAATTCTAAGTAAGTAACAAACTCTTTATTGTTTTCACGAGTTAGATAAACGATGTAGAAATTAATTTCAAGAAATTATGAAAAAATTCTCAGTAAGTAACCATTTCTTTCTTGAAGTCAACTCTTGGATACACAGTACGGGAATTTCATTCAAGAAATTATGAAAATATTTGTAAGTAACAAATTATTTATTGATTTCATCTCTTGTATATACAGTACAGATACTTCATTCAAGAAATTATGAAAAAATCGCAAGTAAGTAACTTTTTTTTTTCTCTTTATCACAAACAATTTTAACTTAGCTACATGATGTAGAAATTTAATTCAATAAATTATTAAAAAATTCTCATTAAGTAACAATTTCTTTCTTGAAGATTCTAAGTAAGTAACAAACTCTTTATTGTTTTCACGAGTTAGATAAACGATGTAGAAATGAATTTCAAGAAATTATGAAAAAATTCTCAGTAAGTAACCATTTCTTTCTTGAAGTCAACTCTTGGATACACAGTACGGAAATTTCATTCAAGAAATTATGAAAAGATTTGTAAGTAACAAACTCTTTATTGATTCCACCTCTTGGATATACAGTACAGATACTTCATTCAAGAAATTATGAAAAAATCGCAAGTAAGTAACTTTTTTTCTCTTTATCACAAACAATTTTCACTTAGCTACATGAAGTAGAAATTTAATTCAAGAAATTGTGAAAAAATTCACAGTAAGTAACAATTTCGTTCTTGAAGTCAACTCTTTGATACACAATACGGAAATTTCATTCAAGAAATTATGAAAGTATTTGTAAGTAAGTAAGTAACAATCTCTTTATTGATTTTACCTCTTGAATATACAGTACAGATACTTCATTCAAGAAACGTGATTAAACACGTTTTGAAACTACATGCTATTTGCATGCCTTTCCTTGGCACCTTTCCAAATGAGCGGGGATTCCCCACTGCTTCCTACAGATTGCAAAAAGTGAGCAGTACGAAAACTCCACGTTTTCAACCAGACTGGTTTTTTAGACAACACACCCACAGAGATGACACACACACATAGAGACGAGACACGCACAGACACGACACACAAACAGAGTCATAGTGAGAGAGATATCCAAAAATTTGGGTTGATCTAGGTTCACTTAGAGTGGCGCGCCAGGTTAGGTTAGGTTTCTCTGTGTGTGTGTCTCTGTGTGTGTGTCTCTGTGTGTGTTTCTCTGTGTGTGTGTCTCTGTGTGTGTCTCTGTGTGTGTCTCTGTGTGTGTGTCTCTGTGTGTGTGTCTCTGTGTGTGTGTTTCTGTGTGTGTGTCTCTGTGTGTGTGTCTCAGTGTGTGTGTCTCTGTGTGTGTGTCTCTGTGTCTGTGTCTCTGTGTGTGTCTCTGTGTGTGTGTCTCTGAGTGTGTGTGTCTGTGTGTGAGTCTCTGTGTGTGTGTGTGTCTGTGTGTGTGTCTCTGTGTGTGTGTCTCTGTGTGTGTGTGTGTCTCTGTGTCTGTGTCTCTGTGTGTGTGTCTCTGTGTGTGTTTCTCTGTGTGTGTGTATCTGTGTGTGTGTGTCTCTGTGTCTGTCTCTCTGTGTGTGTGTCTATGTGTGTGTTTCTCTGTGTTTGTGTCTCTGTGTGTGTGTCTCTGTGTGTGTGTGTGTCTCTGTGTGTGTGTCTCTGTGTGTGTGTCTCTGTGTGTGTGTGTCTCTGTGTGTTTGTCTCTGTTTGTGTGTGTCTCTGTGTGTGTGTCTCTGTGTGTCTCTGTGTGTGTGTCTCTGTGTGTCTGTGTGTGTGTGTGTCTGT
The DNA here is from genome assembly GCF_049724085.1 of Artemia sp. Qi Xiang Cuo. NCBI lineage: Eukaryota > Metazoa > Arthropoda > Branchiopoda > Anostraca > Artemiidae > Artemia > Artemia sp. Qi Xiang Cuo. The sequence goes on from NC_142806.1 coordinate 40,917,108, forward strand.
GTGTGTCTGTCTGTCTGTGTGTGTGTCTGTGTGTGTCTGTGTGTGTGTGTCTCTGTATGTGTGTCTCTGTATGTGTGTCTCTTTATGTGTGTCTCTGTGTGTGTGTCTCTGAGTGTGTGTCTCTGTTTGTGTGTCTGTGTGTGTTTATATCTGTGTGTGTCTGTGTGTGTGTGTGTGTCTGTGTGTGTGTGTGTGTGTGTGTGTGTGTGTGTGTGTCTGTGTGTGTGTGTGTTTGTGTCTGTGTGTCTGTCTCTGTGTCTGTGTCTCTGTGTGTGTGTCTCTGTCTGTGTGTCTCTGTGTGTGTGTCTCTGTGTGTGTCTGTGGGTGTGTTTCTCTATGATTGTGTCTCTCTTCGTCTGTCTCTATGTGTGTTTCTCTGTGTGTGTGTGTCTGTGTGTGTCGGTCTCTTTTTGTGGCTGTGTGTGTGTCTGTCTGTGTGTGTGTCTGTGTGTGTGTGTCTGTGTGTGTCTCTGCGTGTGTGTCTCTGTGTGTGTGTCTCTCTGTGTGTGTCTGTGTGTGTGTCTCTGTGTGTGTCTCTGTGTGTGTGTCTCTGTGTCTGATTGTCTGTGTGTGTGTCTGTGTGTCTGTGTCTCTCTGTGTGTGTCTCTGTGTGTGTGTGTCTCTGTGTGTGTGTCTGTGTGTGTGTGTCTCTGTGTGTGTATCTCTGTGTGTGTCTCTGCGTGTGTGTCTCTGTGTGTGTGTCGCTCTGTGTGTTTGTCTGTTTGTCTGTGTCTCTCTATCTTTGTGTGTGTCTGTGTGTGTGTGTCTCTGTTTGTGTGTCTCTGTGTGTGTGTGTGTGTGTGTGTGTGTGTGTGTGTGTGTGTCTGTCTGTCTGTCTCTCTGTGTGTGTGTCTCTCTGTCTGTCTCTCTGTGTGTGTGTCTCTGTGTGTGTCTGTGTGTGTGTGTCTCTGTGTGCGTGTGTGTGTGTGTGTTTGTCTCTGTGTGTTTGTCTCTGTGTGTGTGTCTCTGTGTGTTTGTCTCTGTGTGTGTGTCTCTTTGTGTGTGTCTCTGTGTGTGTATCAGTCTGTGTTTGTTTCTGTGTGTGTGTGTCTCTGTGTGTGTGTGTCTGTGTGTGTGTGTCTCTGTGTTTGTGTGTCTCTGTGTGTGTGTGTGTCTCTGTGTGTGTTTGTCTCTGTGTGTGTGTCTCTGTGTCTGTGTCTCTGTGTCTGTGTCTCTGTGTGTGTGTCTCTGTGTGTGTGTCTCTGTGTGTTTGTCTCTGTGTGTTTGTGTCTGTGTGTGTGTGTGTCTGTGTGTGTGTCTCTGTGTGTGTCTCTCTCTGTCTGTGTCTCTCTGTGTGTGTCTATCTGTGTTTGTGTCTGTGTGTGTGTGTCTGTGTGTGTGTGCGTGTGTGTGTGTTTCTGTGTGTGTTTGTCTCTGTGTGTGTGTGTCTCTGTGTGTGTGTGTCTGTGTGTTTGTGTGTCTCTGTGTGTGTGTGTCTCTGTGTGTTGTATGTCTCTGTGTGTGTGTGTGTCTCTGTGTGTGTGTGTGTCTCTGTGTGTGTGTGTCTATGTGTGTGTGTCTCTTTGTGTGTGTGTGTCTCTGTGTTTGTGTCTCTGTGTGTGTGTCTCTGTGTGTGTGTCTCTGTGTGTGTGTCTCTGTGTGTGTGTGTCTGTGTGTGTGTCTCTTTGTGTGTGTCTCTGTGTGTGTGTCTCTTTGTGTGTGTGTGTGTGTCCGTGTGTGTGTCTCTGTGTTTGTGTTTCTGTTTGTGTGTCTCTGTGTGTGTGTCTCTGTGTGTGTGTCTCTGTGTGTGTTTCTCTGTGTGTTTGTCTCTGTGTGTGTGTCTCTGTGTGAGTGTCTATGTGTGTGTCTGTGTGTGTGTGTGTCTGTGTGTGTGTGTGTCTGTATTTGTTTTTCTCTGTGTGTGTGTCTGTGTGTGTGTGTCTGTGTGTGTGTCTCTGTGTGTGTGTGTCTCTGTGTGTAGGTCTTTGTGTGTGTCTCTGTGTGTGAGTGTCTCTGTGTGTGTGTCTCTGTGTTTGTGTCTCTGTTTGTGTGTCTTTGTGTGTGTTTGTCTGTGTTTGTGTGTGTGTGTGTTTTTGTGTGTGTGTGTGTGTCTGTGTGTGTGTGTCTGTGTGTGTGTGTGTGTGTGTGTCTGTGGGGGTGTGTGTTTGTGTTTGTGTGTGTGTGTGTGTGTCTCTCTGTGTGTGTCTCTGTGTGTGTGTGTGTGTGTGTGTGTCTGTGTGTGTGTGTCTCTGTGTGTGTGTCTCTGTGTGTGTGTCTGTGTGTGTGTCTCTGTGTGTGTGTCTCTGTGTGTGTGTCTCTGTGTGTGTGTCCATGTGTGTGTGTGTCTCTGTGTGTGTGTCTCTGATTGTGTGTCTCTGTGTTGTGTCTCTGTGTGTGTGTCTCTGTGTGTGTGTCTCTGTGTGTGTGTGTCTCTGTGTGTGTCTTTGTCTGTGTGTGTGTGTGTCTGTCTGTGTGTGTCTGTATGTGTGTGTGTCTCTTTGTGTGTGTGTGTCTCTGTGTGTGTGTGTTTCTGTGTGTGTGTGTATCTGTGTTTGTCTCTGTGTGTTTGTCTCTGTGTGTTTGTCTCTGTGTGTGTGTCTCTGTGTGTTTGTCTCTGTGTGTGTGTCTCTGTGTCTGTGTCTCCGTGTGTGTGTGTTTGTGTGTGTGTGTCTCTGTGTGTGTGTGTCTCTGTGTGTGTGTGTGTCTGTGTGTGTGTGTGTCTCTGTGTGTGTGTCTATGTGTCTGTGTCTCTTTGTCTGTGTCTCTGTGTGTGTATGTCTCTGTGTGTGTGTCTCTGTGTGTGTGTGTCTCTGTGTGTGTGTCTCTGTGTGTGTGTCTGTGTGTGTGTGTCTCTGTGTGTGTATCTCTGTGTGTGTGTCTCTGTGTGTGTGTCTCTGTGTATGTGTCTCTGTGTGTGTATCTCTGTGTGTGTGTCTCTTTGTGAGTGTGTCTCAGTGTGTGTGTCTCTGTGTTTGTGTCTCTGTGTGTGTGTCTCTCTGTGTGTGTCTCTGTGTGTGTGTCTCTGAGTGTGTGTCTCTGTGTGTGTGTCTCTCTGTGTGTGTCTCTGTGTGTGTGTCTCTGTGTGTGTGTCTCTGTGTTTGTGTCTCTGTGTGTGTGTCTCTGTGTGTGTGTCTCTGTGTGTGTGTCTCTGTGTGTGTGTCTCTGTGTCTGTGTCTCTGTGTATGTGTCTCTGTGTCTGTGTCTCTGTGTGTGTCTCTGCGTGTGTGTCTCTGTGTGTGTGTCTCTGTGTGTGTGTGTCTCTGTGTCTGTGTCTCTGTATCTGTGTCTCTGTGTGTGTGTCTCTGTGTGTGTGTGTCTCTGTCTGTGTCTGTGTGTGAGTGTGTCTGAGTGTGTGTCTCTGTGTGTGTGTGTCTGTGTGTGTGTGTCTCTGTGTCTGTGTCTGTGTGTGTGTGTCTCTGTGTGTGTGTCTCTGTGTTTGTGTCTCTGTGTGTGTGTCTCTGTGTGTGTGTCTCTGTGTGTGTGTCTATGTGTGTGTGTCTCTGTGTGTTTTTCTCTGTGTGTGTGTCTCTGTTTGTGTGTCTCTGTGTGTGTGTCTCTGTGTGTGTGTTTCTCTTTGTTTGTCTGTGTGTGTGTGTGTCTATGTGTGTGTCTCTCTGTGTGTGTCTCTGTGTGTGTGTGTCTCTGTGTGTGTGTGTATGTGTGTTTGTGTCTCTGTGTGTGTGTCTCTGATTGTGGGTCTCTGTGTGTATGTCTGAGTGTGTGTCTCTCTGTGTGTGAGTCTGTCTGTGTGTGTCTGTGTGTTTGTGTCTCTGTGTGTGTGTCTCTGTGTGTGTGTCTCTGTGTTTGTGTCTCTGTGTGTGTGTGTCTCTGTGTGTGTATCTCTGTGTGTGTATCTCTGTGTGTATGTGTCTCCGTGTGTGTGTGTATCTGTGTGTGTGTGTCTGTGTGTGTGTGTGTCTCTGTGTGTGTCTCTGTGTGTGTTTGTCTGTGTGTGTTTGTGTGTCTGTGTGTGTGTTTGTGTGTCTGTCTGTGTGTGTGTGTATGTGTGTGTGTCTCTGTGTGTGTCTCTCTGTGTGTGTGTCTCTGTGTGTGTGTCTCTGTGTGTGTGTATCTCTCTGTGTGTGTGTGTGTGTGTGTGTGTGTGTGTGTCTGTGTCTCTGTGTGTGTGTGTGTGTGTCTGTGTGTGTGTGTGTCTGTGTGTGTGTCTGTGTGTGTGTGTCTCTGTGTGTGTGTCTGTGTGTGTGTGTGTCTGTGTTTGTGTCTCTGTGTGTGTGTGTCTCTGTGTGTGTGTGTCTGTGTGTGTGTCTCTGTGTGTGTCTCTCTGTGTGTGTGTGTCTCTCTGTATGTGTATCTCTGTGTCTGTGTCTCTGTGTGTGTGTGTCTCTGTGTGTGTGTGTCTGTGTGTGTGTGTCTCTGTGTGTGTGTGTGTCTGTGTGTTTGTGTCTCTGTGTGTGTGTGTCTCTGTGTGTGTGTGTCTGTGTGTGTGTGTGTCTGTGTGTGTGTCTCTGTGTGTTTGTCTCTGTGTGTGTGTTTCTGTGTGTGTGTCTCTGTTTATGTGTCTCTGTGTGTGTGTCTCTGTGTGTGTGTCTCTGTGTGTGTGTCTGTGTGTGTGTGTCTCTGTGTGTTTGTCTCTATGTGTGTGTCTCTGTGTTTGTGTCTCTGTGTGTGTCTCTCTGTGTGTTTGTCTCTGTTTGTGTCTCTGTGTGTGTGTCTCTGTGTATGTGTCTCTTTGGGTGAAACAGTTTGAGGCATTTTAGGCGATGATTTTAGAAAACAAAAGCAGAACTTTTAAAATCACAACAACTGAAGGCCAGTAAATAATTCCTTTGTGGGGGGCCGGGGATGGCCTTTGGGGGTCTGGGTGGGTCTTTGGGGGTCTGGGTGGGCCTTTGGGAGCTTGGGGGGCCTTTGAGGACCGGGGGCTTCATTCGGGGTTGGGTAGGGGGATTGGAAGCCTTTGGGGTTGTGGTAGAGGACCTCACAACACTGTTCAAATGGAACTTGTGTATTATAACGACCACAGAGTTTCACCCTCAAATTCTCTTCTAAAACCGTTCCTAAAATCTTCTTTTAAAATGTCTCTAACTGTTTCGCCGAAATAATCCCATAAAATGGATAAAACGGTTTCGCCCAAATAATCCCTAAACGTAATTTCAGCGTGTTCCTGTTGTTTGGCATCTCTGCGCTAACGCATTTCAAATTTCTAGGAAACCCTTTCCTACGTTAATCTCTTCATCTCATAAATTTTCCTAGCTAAACTATTAGGGTTTCGTTAGAATATCAATTTATCTCTCCGACTTAAAGCACCGTGAAGCCGTATTTAAAAATAGAATTTCTATCTCTTTAGACTCCCGCATAATCCCAAGATAACAAGTGATGTCAATTATAATTCCTGACACTAAAGATCAATGAAGCCCTATTTAAAAATAGAATATTAATTTTTCTCTCTGACCTAAAGAACGTTTATCCCTCAGACCTAAGATTAAAGAAGCCTTAATGTTTCTTAATTCTCCCCTTCGTGAATCAATAATTTCCCCTAGCGATTATGTAAATCAAGTTCACAGGTGCTACTCGTGACAGGACCACGTGGTTTATGGTTTTCCACGTGAGAAAGTTCCTGTTTTTTCATTCTCACTGAGAAAACCATAAAACAGACATGAATTGCTGTTGACATCCATAAATGTGACAAAGTTCCTGTTTTTTCATTCTCACTGAGAAAACCATAAAACAGACATGAATTGCTGTTGACATCCATATATGTGACAAAGTTCCTGTTTTTCAAATTCTCACTGACTAAAACCATTAAACATCCATGAAAAACATCAAATAAATCGACCAACACACATAACCATCCAAGAAAACATACATAAATGTGACAAAATTCCTGTTTTTCAAATTCTCATTGACAAAAAAACCATAAACCCCGTGGTTCTCGTGCCAATATATGGTGTTAAAAAAAGTTATAGGTGGCAGCAGGGGTGAGGGGTGGGGGTTATAGGGTCACTTCTACTGTTGATGTAATTTATTTGTTAAATAAAAGAACCCAAAGCTCAGAGCGCTACCCCAGTAAAAAAAATTAAAAGTCTATTACCCCCTTCTCCCCTCCCTTTCTTTAACAGTACCTTTAAGTTTTAACTTCAAACCCCAACCATTTTCAAAATATTGTAGATATGTATTTCGATGACTCGATACCCAAACTGTGTCTTTTCATCTACCTTTTGTGCCTTTTTATTTCATTTCTATTTTGTTTTATGTTCAAAATTGAGTCTTTTTTATTAATCAATTAATCCTCCTTCGTATAGTTTAGTTAATTTCTCATTAGAACGTTCAAAAATTACACCAGAAGTAATTTTGTCTTTATCGATCTCAAGTTCTCTCATCTGAAAGTTACGAGCAATATTAAAACTCAAAACGAACAGAAATTATTTCGTGTATTAAGGGGTTGTCCCCCTCCTCAATACCTTTATTCTTCGAGCTAATTTTTTTGCACTTTTAGAAAAGTTTCGTATTCTAATTGGACGGCCCTTTTGTTTCAGGAGTTGCTATTAAAAATATGGGATAGTTAGTCAAACTTAAGAGGAAATAGCAAGATTTTAAGGGCAACCTTTGGGAATCTGTCATGCTTCATCCACAAAAATTGTCCCAGCCGTCTCATAGGTTCAAAGAGTTTGTAACATAATTCAAAATTTGTCTTTATTTTTCTTATTTATTTATTTATTTTTTAGTGGAGGGATATAGGATTTATATTGTAACAGTCCTGGAAACTTAACTTTCTTAACCTTTTTAGGTCGTCAAAACAATGTTTTTGAATAATTTTTTTCAGATGATTGACATCCTTTTTCTTTTCTAGGTACCGTAATACAATAGTTAGGTAGTAAATTCGTAAAACTCATTCTGTATAAGTCTTTTCTGTTGCATTCATCTTTTTGTGTAATTGATTTAAACAAGTTTTTCAAAGAAAATTAAAGAGCTCCATTAAACTAAAAATGAGGAGAAATGAAGTCAAACATTCTTCCAAGCGTAAAATCACCATCAATAAATAAATGAAGCCCAAAACGATCAGAAATTACAATAAACACTGAGTCAAACTCAAAACCAGCAAAATATAA